>NW_006283588.1:5320375-5333930 GCF_000327345.1 Myotis davidii
TTTTTTTTGATGTAGTCCCATTTGTTCATTTTCTCTTTAGTTTCAAGTGTCCTAGGAGCTGTATCAGTGAAGAAATAGCTTCGGCATATGTCTGAGATTTTGTTGCCTTTGGATTCTTCTAGAATTTTTATGGTTTCCTGTCGTACATTTAAGTCCTTTATCCATTTTGAGTTTACCAAAATGTTGACACCTTATCTGATTATGCCAGTTGGTCAAGAACATTCTGATGGACATTTCCATCTGCCAATGGGCAAATCCTCAGCCCTATTGAGAAACTATTGCTTGTTTCAGGATCCAGAGTTCTGACCTTTGGCTTGAAATGTCAGTGGTATCCGCTGGTTACTTAATAATCAAGAACATGACATTTTACTATAATAGTTTGTTTTATAACTAAATTTTGCTGTCATTTTAAGATCTTAAATTTTGTGCCCCCAGTAGTAAAGTACATTTGTCTTACCTGAGTTGGTCAACCAAATGCAGAAAAGAGAAAGAAAAGAAGGGAACTTAAACATGGGAAGAAAAGAAAAAAAAATGAATCTATTATAACATCTTATTTCTTCCCACCTATTTTTTTTCCTCATGGAAATTATCTATGAATGAATTGAATACAATAAAATAGTAAAGTGGTCCAATATTTCAATGACTTACCTCGATTCAAATGAAATTTCAATAGACCCTTATTTGAAACTCTTCCATTCTTCTGGTCTGCTGGGTTGTTGTTTTTTTTTTTTTTTAAGCTAAACTGATTATTTTTTTCTAAATCTCAGTACTTGACCCTATGTTCTTGATCTTCAGTCTTCACTAAAATAGAATGGCGCTGTCTTACAACTTCAGTTATTATGTATATGACAATTGTTTTAAAAATACTTCCTCCAGCCCCAACTTGTCAAAAGAACTGACTTTCTGTCTCTAACAGCCAAAGGATTCACTGTTCTTTCTACATTCATGTACCTCAGTGTCACTCAAAGTCAAATGCTCCATTTAACAAACTGGACCTTCACCTAACTAATTTCTATTCAAGAATAATATAGTCTGGTAGTTAAAAAATAGGCTTTGGTGTTAGCAGAGCTGGGTATGTATCCAGTTCCCTTAAGTGTGTGGCATTGGGCGATGTCTTTAAATTTTCAATAGCAGTGTAAATATTATGCACAGTACTTGGCCTATAATAAATGTTTCATAAATGGGAGAAATTATTTTCCACCTGGGACACATTATCCAAAAGAGTATAATCTTATTACAGAGAAAATACATATGCATAAAAAATCCTTCAAGTCAAAGGTGTTCTCTTTGCCTTGACCTCATAAACACATCAAAGAAGGTTGAAAGCAGTGGCTCAGCATCTCTCAGTGAGCTTGCTTCTCTAAGCACTGAGCCCTGGTGATCACCCACTGGGTAAAAACCACAGTACAGTCCCCAGAGGACCAAGCTTCCAGGAAAAGGGTAAGGTTCTGACCCCCCAAAGCAGAGTCAAGAAATTGTCCATAAAGTAAAAGGTAACTGTGGTAGAGACGAGGTATATGACATGGAATCTGCTTCCAGCAGCAGAGAACTCAGAAACTATTAAGGAGATCCTGTGTCTTCCACGGATTCTTCTTATTTTTTTTAAATATTTTTTTATTGATTTTTTACAGAAAGGAAGGAAGAGAGATAGTTAGAAACATCGATGAGAGAGAAACATCGATCAACTGCCTCCTGCACACTTCCTACTGGAGATGTGCCCACAACCAAGGTACATGCCCTTGACTGGAATCGAACCCAGGGCCTTTCAGTCCACAGGCTGATGCTCTATCCACTGAGCCAAACCGGTTACGGCAGATTCTTTGTTTTAAAGACTTATCCTTAGCCTCTCCCCTATAGGCACTAATAACAAAATAATCTAATTACTCATCCAGTTCCTGAAGAATTAATAAATACAGCTTTGTATATTCAGTATGTGAAGGATTTATTTTATTCTGTAACTAAAATAACAGTTAAAAATTGCACACATGGGCCAGACCACCTAGGTTCAAATTTTATCTCTACCACTTGTTGGCTCTGTGAGCCTGGTCAAGTTACTCAAACTCTCTGTACTTTACTTTCTCACCAGGAAATAGGAGGTAATAATGGTAACTACTATTTCTCTGGTTCATTATGAGGATAAAATGAGTACTTGTAGTTAAGTATTTAGGACAGTCCCGAGCAAAAAGTAAGTGCTATAATGATTTGCTTTCATTGTTATTGCTATTATCATTGTATTGCAATACATTTCCTTTCTCAAAGCAATCCTGCTAAGGACAGCGGGAAACAACTTATATGTCAAGGATGGAGTCAAGAGCAACCATCTGCTTGATGGGATTCTTTGTTAGACAAGGAAGCTTGCTCTTTTCAGCTATTTGTATATCAATTGTATATACATATGTGTACAGAAGATGAGTCTTGAAAGGCGGCCAACATTGGGTTATAAAAGGTGTCATTAAGAACCAAATTTCACTGCATTTTTATTCTAAATTAGCTTACAAATCATATGCTATAAAGCACTTTAAAATACATCCATCAATAAATTAACTACCTGACTTACAGCAAAGCTTCCTCCTAACCTATTGGTAGACATCTCATTGCAAAGAAGTGGATGGAATGGCCCATGGTTAAACAGTACTCCAATACTGGAAAAAAGTACAAAGGTTTCATAGGCTTGTACAAACTTTACTTTTATCATCCTTCCCTTTGTATGTATAATGCATGTTCTGTTCTACAGGCAAAGCTAAATAGTAATAGAGGATGTTGCCATTAGACTTTAAATACAACCCCAAATAGTCGTCTTAGTTTGGGATATGGCATAGAGAGGGAATATATGCGACTGTATCTGTATTTATTTTTTTACAAAAAGTGAATTTAAATGTATAATTAGGCATTTTTAAACATATTTACATGGTCTTATTAGGCGACATAATACAGATAATTCAGGCCCTTTTAACTTATTTTCCCAGAACTGGAGGGCTTTTCATTCCCTCTACCCTCCATCTTTGGAGGATGACTTAAAAGTCTGCAACATACACCCCGGAGAAACTCAAATTTAAGAAGATACATGGAGAAAAGGCAGCCATTCTAACAAGCTTTTTTACCAGCTCAGAGGCTAGAGGAATGGTCTTACTCCCAAATACTCTCAAGTCTCAGGGAGCTAATAAAAAATAAGTCGAATAAGCTGAAGAAGGGGGTATATAAATGAGAGGATCAAATAATCTGCCAAAGACTCTGGTTTTTACCATGTAGACATGAATATCCAGTATTTTCATATACATCCATTTGTGGAAAGAAGAGAAATATCTCTTTCTTTCTCTCTCTCTCTCTCTCTCTCTCTCTCACACACACACACACACACACACACACACACACACTTGTTAAAATTAGTCTGTGCATCACAAGGGTTGAGAAAAAGACTCAAGGGCCCAGCTGGCATGGCTCAGTGGGTTGAGCACCAACCTATGAACCAGGTGGTCACAGTTTGATCCCTGGTTGGGGCACAGGTCCAAGTTGCACGCTTGATCCCCAGTAGCTGGTGTGCAGGAGGCAGTTGATCAATGATTCTCTCTCATCATTAATGTTTTTATCTCTCCCTCCCTCTCCCTTTCTCTTTGAAATCAATAAAAATATATTTTTTTAAAAAAGAAAGAAAATGACTCAAGGGTAGAACAAAAGGAAAGGAGCCTAATTTGAGCAATGTCAGGGATGTCCTGGTATAAAAAAACAAACAGCAGCCAAATCCCACTCTGGACACACACACACACACACACACACACACACACAGACAGCAGCTTTGGAGGAGGAGGAGCATCTTTAACTATTGCTCATAAGTCAAGCCTTTCAATTTTCTGTGTTACTCAGTGTATCAGGTTGCAGGAATTAAGAAAGAGTTAAAGGGCCAGAGCAGTTGGCAAAAGACTTAGGGAGATACATGTATATAAAAAGACAGCACATTTCATGAATTGACATGTACAGGTTAGCTTAAAAAAATTCCTGGAGAATTTCAAGAGCAGCAAAGAAGGGGTAAAAATTCAGAAATAGAAGGAAATTGAGAAACGTTTGGCCTGTGATGATAAGTGAAGTGAGGAAAGTGCAAAATACAGTTTAAGGAAAAAAGAATTCCCACCTCAGTGAAATACTTGTAGACCAAGAGCCTGGAAACTAGGTCTGAGGTGGAAGGTATTGGGGACCACCACACCAGAAAAGCTTTGCTACCTCAATCTATGGAGTTATTTCTACTAAAAATGAATATCCTATGCTTTAGTTCCTGAGGGCAAAGACTTAGCTTTGGCTAGTGATAATTTTCTTACTGGAGAAAGCAATTTTATTTTGATGATCTTGAAGGGTCTCAAGATTTCTACCCACTGTCTCAACATGTCCCAAACTGATTTTTATATTTTCTCCTCTCCCCTTTTATGTTAATCTGGGTATGCCCAGAAGCAGTTACCAGAGAGGATTACCAGTAAATGTGTAGAAATTTTATGAGGTGAAATGCTGATAATTGTTCAACAACTAGGTCTCTACAGGGTAGAGAGCTGATTTAAAATGTTTGTAGACTGGTTGATGTATGTACTCCCACCACACCACTTCTAACCATAAGCATGCTGCTGCACACCACTGTTTATAAGGGGAATTGGGGAAGGGAGCTGGCCAAGGCTGTACCCAGGGGAAGAGGGAGAAGAGAAGTTTGGACGGAAGTTTGGATGACTGTTTTAGCAAACATTTCTGACACCTCAAAAAAGACAACACATATAACATTTACTCTTTAAAATGTCTAATAAAAATTTAACTGAGTATAACCGTTCTTTAGCTATATGCTAAAGGAAGAAGAAAAAGAGTCATTGAGTCGAATAAAAGGCAATATTTGAAATGCTCAAGAATTTTTAGGAAAACATCCTAAGAGATAAGGAGTGAGGATTAGAATTAGGAACTCAGAAGGATCAGCATTGTGCTTTGGGGCCATCGCAAAACTGGAGGTAGAGTTTCCATCAAGGATGGAAACCAGGACATGAGGGCAAGAGCAAGACTGAGAGAGGCTGTATTTCTGAACTCCATATAAGTTCATGGTCAGCACCGTGGAAAATACCACAGAAGACAGCATACAAAAATGCAGAGTCCTGCTCATGTTGTTGCTAAAGCTATTAATATTTAACATCTGTTGAGCAGTTAACCTTAAATTAAGTGGTGTTCTAAGTGCAAGTGTTATGTCATGTGCTGCAACAATCCATGAATCTGTGTTATCTTCAACCACATTTTACCAATGAAGGAACTGAGATACGAAGATTAAGCACCTTGCCCAGTGCCATAGAGTTAGGGGTGGAGCCAAGATTTGAACCTAGAGTTCTGGTTTTACTGCCTTATCACCTCACCTTGCATCTGGCTAACCCATATGCAGATATACCGCAAAACTAAACAAGTATCAGGCCCCTTAATTGTTTGAGACCCTATAAATGCTGACCTAAGGTTAAAATTTGTAATTTTTAATTATTTTTCTTAAAGATGACTCTCCTCATTTGCATAAGCTTGAACATGTTTTTTGTTTGTTTTAATTGAATTTAGAGAGGAAGTACTAGGGAGGGAGATAAAAACATCGATGAGAGAGAAACATCCATCAGCTGCCTCCTGCACGCTCCCTACTGGAGCCTGTGACCCAGGCATGTGCCCTGACCGAGAATCAAACCTGAGACCTCTTGGTGCAAGGATGATGCTCCAAACAACTGAGCTACACCAGCTGGGCTGCATAAGCTTTAGGCCTCACAAAACGTGGTTCTGTGCTGCTGTCAATAAGAAAGCTATACTAGTACATCCTGTGTAATATATCAGATAGATGATAAATGGGTAGAGATAGATATAGATAGATAGATAGATAGATAGATAGATAGATGATAGATAGATATGATAGTCGCCGATGGTGGGGGCTAGGGGTCAGTGCTTTCCCTTCTGTCTCGTATTGTGGCCCACATCTAATACGATTTATAAGGTTTTAAAGGGAGAAAGAGGTTCACAGCTGGTGGTGACCACCCAGGCCCCACCCAAAGGCTGATGGGGCGAATAGCTCAGTCCCCCAGTCTACTTGAGCACCACCAGCCGAGCCAACAGAAGTTAGTAAGGCTGCATCGTCATTCCGCTAGAGAGAGCACTTAGAGTGCCGGCAGAGTGCATGGTGTGAGATCACCAAGATAGAGGAATGACAGTGAGGTTACCACATTAGAAGTTTTCATTTTTATCTATCTCCTACTTATTGTATTTATTTTTTTTTTAAATTTTTTTTATATATATTTTATTGAATTTTTACAGAGAGGAAGGGAGAGAGATAGTCAGAAACATCGATGAGAGAGAAACATCGATCAGCTGCCTCCTGCACATCTCCTACTGGGGATGCGCCCGCAACCCAGGTACATGCCCTCGACCGGAATCGAACCTGGGACCCCTCAGTCCGCAGGCCGACGCTCCATCCACTGAGCCAAACCGGCTTCGGCTATTGTATTTATTTTTTATTAGGCAATGAGCTGCTCACAAGTGTGAAGATCAAAAGAATTTCCATGAAAGATAAGAAAATGATCCATAAAGGTTTTTTTCTCTCCAACTAAATTTTGTGTTAATACTTTTCCTATACCAGTAAAATAATTACGACTTTGGAAATCTTTTGGAGATTTTGTTGCCTATGTTTTCTATATTCTTCATAAGCATTCTATGGCTTTTTGGTCCCTAAAAATTTGTAAAGCGCAGTCTCTAAGGTGGGGCAGGAGAGAAGTAACAAATCGTCATGCACACGAATCCACTGTTTTCTGTGTTCTCACATAATCATCACACGTAGGTATTTTTCACAGTTTTTGAGAAGAGGAAATCAAGGCTCGGAGAGTTGAAATAACTTGTGAAAGCTGAAACAGTTATTTTGTGAAGGTAAGTGTTCAGACCAAGGACTGTTTGATTTCAAAGCCCAAGCACTACTCCCCCGTTGCTCTCAGAGAGATTTTTCTGGAAAAAATGCAGTGCTGCCGGCAAGACTGTAGGGCAGAGGAAAACATGTTCTTTCGTGTCTCCAAGCTGTGCTTCCGTATCTTCGCTGTGGGAAGGCCAGGGAGTAAAACCTTTTGGACTACCTGTGGAGCAGAAAACTTGTGGGCAGATGCACAACTACAAACACATGCCCGCGGGATCCACAAGAAACTGCTCTGCCCGAAGGAGGTAGACTTGAGGGATAATTATAAATACACCCAAAACTTTATCTTCATGTCATTCATCAGTGTTGCTTATGGTGGCTACAAATGGAAAATAAGCTAAATTTCCCACCCTAGGGGAATAATTAAATAAGTCAGGGGAACTCAGAAAATAAAATATTACTCCCATTAAAAATTGT
The DNA here is from genome assembly GCF_000327345.1 of Myotis davidii. Classification (NCBI taxonomy): domain Eukaryota; kingdom Metazoa; phylum Chordata; class Mammalia; order Chiroptera; family Vespertilionidae; genus Myotis; species Myotis davidii. The sequence continues at coordinate 5,327,736 of NW_006283588.1, forward strand.
ATTTTTCAATGCCTTGGCTGTTTTGGCTCAGAGTGTCGGCTTGTGGACTGAAGGGTCCCAGGTTTGATTCTGGTCAAGGGCACATACCCAAGGCCAGCAAAAGAGTGTGCGCGGGGGGGGTGTCGCCTGTGGGGGGGGGGGGGGGGGGTCATGCAGAAGGCAGCCGATCAACATTTCTCTCTCATTGAGATTTCTATCTCTCCCTCTCTTTCTCTCTGAAAGCAATAAAAATATATTTTTTTTAAATTATGTTTTTTAAGACAATTACAGTTCCTGAATGATCCTGTATTATTCCTGGAGGACTAAAGAACATTACAACCCTAACTGAGAAATTTTTAATAAAAAACATTTATTAAATATCATTAAATAATACCATTTATTGAATGTGAATTTTTGATATGATAAATGTAATTTAACAAAAGGCACTAATTCTTAGAAGGTACATGTTTATATATTTAGGGATTTAAAAAGTCATATTTTCAAAAAATATCTAATAAGTGATATTTAATTTTCAAAATACATGTTGGCAAGGATGTGGAGAAAAGGGAATCCTTGTGCACTGTAGGTGGGAATGCAGATTGGTGCAGCTACTATGGAAATCAGTGTGGAGTTACCTCGAAAATTTAAATATGGAACTGCTTTCTGATCCAGCAATTGCACTTCTGGGAATATATCCGAGGAAACCCAAAACATTATTTTAAAAGAATATATGTACCTTTATGTTCATTGCAGTATTATTTACAATATCCAAGATTTGGAAGCAGCCCAGGTGCCCATCAGTAGATGAGTGGATAAAAAAGCTTTGGTACATTGACACAATGGAATACTACTTGGTTTTAAAAAAGGAGGAAATCTTACCCTTTGTGACAGCATGAATGGTCCTGGAGAGCATTTTGCTAAGTGAAAAAGCCAATCAGAGAAAGACAAGTACCATATGACTTCACTCATATGGGGAATCTAATGAACAAAATAAACTAACAAATAAAATAGAAATATACTTAAAGAGAACGGACTGATAACTGTCAGAGGAGTTGGTGGGGTGTGGAGCTAAGTGAAAAAGGTGAAGGGATTAAGCAAAAAAACAAAAATTATAGTTATAATTAAAATATGTCATGTACATTTGAAACCTGTATAATTTTATTAACCAATCTCACCTGAATAAATTCAATAAAATTTTGTAAAAAGGCTTCTGCAAATAGCAAAAGCACAGAAAATAACCTTACATAAAACTTAATAAGGTAACTTGGCACCCACAGCATTGATAGATTTATTGAGTAGAAACTTTGCTCTGTCATCTCTGAACGTGTTAGCAGATGTTTCAGCATTTTGTGATTATGGAAGCATGAATGATACAGTGATAGTCATACACATATTTGCAGCATTCTGAACCGTCCCTGAGCAAGAGTGCTCCAGGCCCCATGGGATGGGGAAAAAAAGTGACTTTTCAGAGGAGGCTGTGCCATGTGCCCCTCTCATCACCCGTGGAAGGGAGGACCCGTGCATCTGGAGGGGTTAGGATTGCAGTATAAGAACTCTGCACATGGAACAAAGACACATTCAAACAGCAGTGTTTTAGCATCAAATAAATAAATACACTTGAAAAAAATGATATATATTTATAAAACTGGCCTATGGCCGTGGGATTCAAGGTAATAGGGGCTAATTCTAATTCTACATGTTTCGTGATCGGCACAAATATGGGCTGGTCTAGATGATAAATTTAGTTAAAGACACGGAATAGGGTTGGCTTTCTCCTATTTGTGTTAGAAGTCGATTGTCCAATTTGGCTGTTCATTGTAGGTTCAAGTTAATGGAAACTCTTTGGGGTGGGGAGCTTTACTTTTAGGTCACCTGATGTTAATACTATCAACTCATTTGTCATCTTAATTAACAGTCATCTGTTGGTCTTAGACCTCATTCTCAGAGAGACTCAGCGGCATCTCCCTCAGACATAGCTATTCAGTGAGCAGATGGTAAGGGGGCCTGTGTTCGTCCCTTCATTTGGGAGGCAAGGAGAAAATATAGGTCTGAGTGCCTCTTCGAAGGAGTCCGGAGGGAAGCTGTAGATGAGAGACTCATCTGTCACATTGTAGAATGCTATGTGTCCAGACTCATAGTCTAAGAACACACCGACCTTTTGCACAGGCTCTCTGACATGTTGACCTTTCAAAGGTGATGAGACCCAAAGGCTATAATCATCTCCAATTTTTAAGCCGATAAGTGAGAAGAGGTCTCCGGGGGGCTTGGGGAGATTCCCCTTTCTGCTTACGGAGTCCTTACAGATGCCCACTTCCCACTCCGTCTTGTTTCCGACTTCCACCTCCCAGTAGTGTCTCCCGCAGGTGAAGCTCTGAGCACCCAACACAGTTGCAGACTGGTCAAATCTCTCTGGGTTGTCAGGTAGCTTCTGTCGGATACCTCCATATCTCACACTTTTCAGATCCTCGGACAAGACAAGGTAGGCATTGGCTGTGTCTGGATCCAGAGTTATATCTGCTGCAAAAGGAGTAAAGAATGAATGCTCACTTGTATTCTCTTTAAAAATATTTGTATTTATTTTTAGAGAGGGGAAGGGAAAGGAATAGAGAGATAGAAACATTGATGAGCGAGAAACATCAATCAGCTGCCTCCTGTACACCCGCTACTGGGGTTTGAGCCCACAACCACGGTACATGCCCTTGACTGGAATCAAACCTGGGACTCTTCAGTCAGCGGGCCAATACTCTATCCACTGAGCAAACCAGTTAGGACTCATTTGTATTCTTGAAAGCCCCCTCCATGTATGTGGAATGTAAATTAAATTCTTAGTGTTCAGTCCTACTTTTTAAAAATATAACTTAGGTGAGCATGGTGGGGATTTTTTTTTTTTTTTGAGAAAATAGTCTCTGAGCCCTTTTACTGTTTCACAAAAGAGAGGATGCATTTCTAAAAGGAAACAGAAGATGGTTGTGTGGAAAGTGTTATTTGGCCTGTCTGAGAGGGAGAGAGGAATCTCTGGTAATGGAATGGAAGTTGTTTGTTCACAAGACAGTCTGAGCACTCAGAACTATTTATCCACACAGGGTGATGTACCCTTTGTCATTTGTATTTGCTTCAGCCAGGGTTGCTTCTGGTTCGTCCATTGGAGTGGGAGAGAAATATAGGCAGTTATCATTTACTGAACTCCTACTTAGATATCAACCATTTTCCGTACATTATCTCATTTAATCGTGACACACATTATTGTTTTTCTATTTTTTTTATTAAGGAGAAAACTTAGATTCATAAAGGTTAGAAGCTGGACCAAGATTACAAAGTTACTGAGAGCTGGAATAGTAATTCCTAAAGAGCATTCTTTATGACGTCATGCTTACGTGCAACTGCATAGGAGTTAGTTCAACCCCAGTGACCCTTTGGTGAGGCGCACCAGTGAGAGATTCCTCTCTTACTCTCTTGACAGGATGTTATAGAAGAGGCCTCCAGCCCTAGCTGATATCTCAGTGGATAGGGTGTCGGCCTGTGGACTGAAGGATCCCAGGTTGGATTCTGGTCAAGGGCACATACCGATCCCCAGCGTGGAGCATGCAGGAAACAGCTAATCATCATTGATGTTTCTATCTCTCCCTTCCTCTCTGAAATCAATAAATATATTTTTTAAAAGAAGAGACCTCCTACTTTTACCTACTCTCCAGAAAAGATTGGGTCCCCTTTATCATACAATTTATACTTTTATTGATAGATCGAATTCCAATTATCAATAAATATCTGTGATTATTAATATCCATCTCCACAATTTCATTGGAAGTTCTACAAAAGCAAAGGCAAGTCTATCTTGTTGTCATTGTAAGTATGCTCAGAGCCTCACAGCCTAGTACCAGGCACATAGTAGGCACTTATCAAATATCTATGGAGTCCAAAGTTGATTAGGCCTTTCTCTGAAAGTCAGATTGTCAAGATCAATGTTGAGACTAACACTGACCTCTCTCCTTCTTAGCCAGTCTAAATAGCTGGAGTATTCTAAAAGAATAGTTCTTTGAATGTTCTCTCACTGGGATTTAAGCGTGTTAGCTTTTGTCCTGACAAAGACAGGGGTGGAAATGCAGAAACCCCTTTAGAGGTGTGTGAGTATGTGTAAGGGGCTGAGATGGACAAAACAGAACAATGAAAACAAACCAACAAAGGAAGGATCAGGAATCATTAAAAGACAAAGCCAGACAGACATCAATCCCGTCTGTATCTGCCTTCTCCAGCATAGAGCTGCTCTGTGGCCCAGCCTTTGGCGGTGTTCCCTGCTGGCTCAGAATGCCTTCACTGAGAGCCTGGCACCCAGATGCTGAATATTCTGTTAGAGGAAGCTGAAGCTAACTCCGGAAATCAGGCTGACTTACCGTGGAATTTTCTTAGCATCTCCCTCATTCCGGTGATGTGGCACAGACTCAGCTCTGTGCTGGTGGTCTCTGGACACTGAAGCAACAGTGGCTCACTCCTACAAGAGGGCAGAGTGTCACTCCATCCCCTCAGCATGACCTGCTCATTTTGTCCCAGAAGCATGGACACTCTCATCCCCACTCTGTCTCCAAGCTATTTCATCAGCACCACATCCCTGTCTCTGACATCCCTGAACACAGGATGGAAACCTACCTTTCCAGTGCTTCTTCCATCTCCTACGGATAGAACAGAAAGAAGGTTAGTATTTGTGCGCTCTGATCAACAGCAAAGACTGAATCCATGTTGGATACAGTCCTTGAAAATTTCACAGAATCTGCTTCCTGCAGCTCTAGGACACCCTGAGTGGTAGTGCATATGGCAGAGAAAAGAAATCCCTTGCTTCTTCTAGGGATGAGTTCTTGTGAACATGAGACATTTATCAAATGACTAGACTACTTTGTTCTTTCCCTTTTTGTTTTTAATCCTCACCTGAGGATATTTTTTCCATTGAGTTTCAGAGAGAGTGGAAAGGAGGGAGGAGAAGGAAGAGAGAAAGATTGATGTGAGAGAGTCACATCCATTGGCTGCCTCCTGCACACATCCCAACTGGGCAAGGATCTAACCTACAACCCAGATACATGCCCTTGACCAAAATCGGACCTACGACCCTTCGTTGCACAGGTCAACACTCTAACCACTGAGCAATGCCAGCCAGGGCATGTCCTTTCTTTTTTTTTTATATCATCACTTCGTCAAGAGAACCTGTGGCTGACAAAGGAGCCAGACTATTGGCTTCATTATCCAATGTCTTGGGGATTCAGAGGTAACTACAGGAAAGTGGCCAGTGAGAGCTGAGACTAAACCTGTGTTTATAGTTAGAGTGGGTTGTTGGGAAGACATTAAATTAGTGGCATTTTGAGGAGGCAGCCAGGAAAGAGAGCTGAAGCTGGAGTTGGCTCCCATAGTTTATGTTTGAGGAGGTCTGGAGAAGGCAGCAGCTTGGGAAAACAGTAGAGCAGTAATGGTGAGCAATGTGGGCTCAGTACACATATACCGGGGTTCTACCACCTACTAGCTATTTGACAGGCAAATTACCTAACTGCCCTAGGTCTGAGTTAGTAAATAAGAGCTATTATAACCCCATTTAATAGGTAAAAATCGCCTATAGTACATATCATGATAGTATTTAACTTCATCAGGGCTCCGTGAAGATATTTAATGTGTCCATATAGACCAATGGAATAGAATACAGAACCCAGAAATCAACCCAAACCACTATGCTCAATTAATATTTGACAAAGGAAGCAAGAAAATACAATGGAGTCAAGACAGTCTCTTCAATAAATGGTGTTGGGAAAATTGAACAGATACATGCAAAAAAATGAAACTAGACCACCAACTTACACCATACACAAAAATAAACTCAAAATGGATAAAGGACTTAAACATAAGATGGGAAACAATAAAAATATTAGAGGAATCCTCAGGCAGAAAAATCCCAGACGTATGCCGAAGCAATATCTTTACCGATCAGCTCCTAGGGCAGTGATGGCGAACCTATAACACACATGTCAGAGGTGACATGCGAACTCATTTGTTTGGTTGATTTTTCTTTGTTAAATGGTATTTAAATATATAAAATAAATATCAAAAATATAAATCTTTGTTTTACTATGGTTGCAAATATCAAAAAATTTCTATATGTGACATGGCACCAGAATTAAGTTAGGGTTTTTCAAAATGCTGACACGCTGAGCTCAAAAGGTTCGCCATCACTGGTCTAGAAAC
>NW_006283588.1:5334221-5336808 GCF_000327345.1 Myotis davidii
GGTGCGGTAAAAAAGAAGGAATTCTTACTATTTGCAACAGCATGGATGGAACTGGAGAGCATTATGCTAAGTGAAATAAGTCAGTCAGAGGAAGATAAATATCACACAATCTCATTCATTTGTGGAATATAATGAACAACATAAACTGATGAACAAAAACACATCAAGAGACAGAGAAGCATCGATGAGATGCTCAAACCTCAGAGGGAAGGTAGGGGAGGGTGGGGGTAAGGGGGAGAGATCAACCAAAGGACTTGTATGCATGTATATAAGCCTAAACAATGGACACAGACACCAGGGGAGTGAGGGCATGAGTGGGGGTTGGGGGGAGGCAATGGGGGGATAAGGACACATATATAATACCTTAGTCAATAAAGAAAAAAATATTTAATATGTCCAGCCCATAGTTGATGCTCACTAAACTTAAAATATTTGGCAAAGCTGAGGTTGCAGAGAGACAGGCACAGGAGAAATTGGAGTCATCATCAACCTTGGTTCAGATGGGTATCCCTCTGTTTTTTCTCCACCTCTTTATTTATACTATACTAGAGGCCCAGTGCATGAAAATTCGTGCACTGGGAGTGGGGGGGGGGGTCCCTTAGCCCAGCCTGCACCCTCACAGTCCAGGAGCCCTCAGGGGATGTCCTATTGACGGCTTAGGCCCGCTTGACAGTCTGGCCTACCTTTTGCGGGAGGCGACCGGGCCGATCAGGGGAAGCCATTGCCCCCATCACCCTACTGCTGCTGCCACTGCAGGCCACGGTGGCTGCCTGCCCTCCTTGGCCCTTGCAGCCACTGCAGCTTTGTCCAGAAGGACGTCCATCCAGAAGGATGTCTGTAAGATGTCCAGTCTATCCGGTCTAATTAGCATATTACCCTTTTATTAGTATTGATAGAATGCTAATTCTTTCAGAAAACTATTTTTGAATCAGAACTTAGTTTTCTAGGTTAATAAAGAACATTTTATCTTGTATGACTTGAAATATTATGTGTTACTACATACTTTTCCATTAATTTTCCCAATGTTCTTACCTCTAAAGATGCTATACTCGAGTTCTGACACATGGACTCTATCTGACCAATCATTTTGCTCAGGCCCCTTACTTGCTGGATCAGCTTGATCTCATTGTCCCTCAGTTTCTTCAGGTTCTCTCTTTCCTCCTTTTCCAGCAGCTGCAGATGTAGCTGCTCCTCCTCTTTCAGGAACTGGTGCATTTTTACATATTCGGACACAACAACCTGTTTACAATTCTTTGTCTCTTCCTGCCATCACACACACACACACACACACACACACACATGACATAATAAGGTTAGTAACAGAATGTGTTTTTTCACCCTTACAAAGTCCTAGAGTTTCACTGTGATAATTATAGTATATAAATATATATATACTAGCTGGGTTGACTAAGTTGTATTTTAGTTGTGTGTAGATAGAATAGTAAAGAAACCCCAAATTTTATATTCCCAGAAGGTTGTCATTCTACTGGAAAAAAGCAAAAAAAAAAAACCCAAAATAAACAAAAAAATATATATGACAGGTGATGATCAGTCCCATTATAAAATATAAGGCAGTATAAAATAAGGACAACATTATTTTTTAAAATGTGTTCATTTATTCAACAAATATTTACTCAATCAAAGTAGTCATTGGCTCACATACTAGATATAGAAATGTACATCACAAATACTTCCATTTAAGAATTCAAAGTTTTGTCCTAACTGGTTTGGCTCATGGATAGAGCGTCGGCCTGCGGACTCAAGGGTCCCAGGTTCAATTCTGGTCAATGCAGCTGATCGATGTTTCTCTCTCATCAATGTTTCTAACTCTCTATCCTTCTCCCTTCCTCTCTGTAAAAACTCAATAAAATGTATTTTAAAAAAGAATTCAAAGTTTAGCAGGAGAATTAGATACACACATATTTTTAAAATATCTGAACATTTGGTTCTCTGCATTGCTGGACAGCTAAAATTAAAATCTGTGACTAACCTCGACAAACTAGCATCTGTGCAGGTGTACTAATCCTAACTAATATTTTGTCATATTTTCCCTTACTCTTTTGTTTTTAATTTGGAATTTTTTTTTTACCCAAAGCACTTGAAATGTCTTTATCGATTTCCATTTTATGATATCTATCTATCTATCAGTATACATTGTATTTTAGATAATTATAATAAGAGCTAAAATAGAGGTAGCTTCTGAGTTATAAAGGTGCATCAAGGGGTGAGGGAAGCTGGCCTGGGAAAGGGAAATTGAATTGAGTTTTGAGATGCCCAGGCAGACAAGCAAAGGTAGGTAGGCCAGAGCAGGGATACTGCATACTGTAGATGGGGACTGGGAAATGTTGTCTTCTTTCCCCTCTCATTTCACTAAGTGTCCCTTCAGAAATGCCCCCCTCACGGAATCATATACAAGATGCACAAACAGGACAGTCACTGACCTTACACAGTATCACTCTCTCCTTCTCATGGGTTAACATAACCTGAGTTTCCTTTTTCTTTTTACACAAAAGATTGAAGATTTCCTGGAGTTTCTCCTGCAATAGAAACAAACGCTCTGTGACAAATGAGCAGTGCACCAGGTCGT
>NW_006283588.1:5336819-5363371 GCF_000327345.1 Myotis davidii
TAGGGGTCTCGAGGACCAATAACAACAAGATGACTGGGACCCTAAAAGAATCCGGGCCAAGTTTGTGGTCTGTGCCTGGAGATGGTTGTCACCGGTAGACAATTCTATGGGAGTTAAGTGATGAAACCTGATCAGTGTTCTGAAATTTGTATTGAGCAGCTAATCTTACTTTGTGATGCTCCTCAGCTTCATTGGAGAGAGACATTCTGTTTATTCCATGACACTGGGATGAGAAAGCGTTTACACCCTGATCATCCCCAGGGTGCATCATAGTGGCTGCCAGCATTCTCCCATAGGGGCCTTGTTGGTCCTCACTCTGCAGCACCTGGGACCTGAGTTGCTTGCCGATGCCAGCCAGCCTCCCCAGACGCTCATTGGGCTGGAAGTGAGGGGCCTCCAAGGTCCTCCAGCACTCAGGACAAGAAAAAGGAGTGTTATGTTGCTCCCAGCTCCTCAGGAGACACACCAGGCAAAAGCTGTGTCCACATTCAGTGGTCACTGGGCTGGTGAAATAGTCCAAGCAGATGAAACAGGTCAGTTCTTCCCTAAGGTTCTCCATCAAATCTGAAGTAGACATTTTCTCTAAGAAGGACATTAGAGTAAGGTCACGCCTCTGTTCTGGAATTAAATTCCTCTTTGAGGCTCTATTGTTTTGAGTAACAAGTGAGTGATCAATTGCTATGTTGTTAGTACAAGAAACTCTTACTCTCCTCTGTGCCTGATTTCACCAATTGACATGTACTCTCTCAACACAAAGCCATTATGACTTAATGTGGAACTCCCGTACACTGGTTCATCATCAACCCCGAGCTTTTCAGGAATCTCACTGGGTAAGCCACATGCTGAAACTGAGGATACTTGCTCCTAACAGAGTTTTCATTTTGAGAGTTGGTTATATCATATTAGCAGCACCATAAAACCATTTATTTTTTTAAATATATTTTATTGATTTTTTTTACAGAGAGGAAGGGAGAGAGATAGTTAGCAACCCAGGTACATGCCCTTGACCGGAATCGAACCTGGGACCTTTCAGTCCGCAGGCCAACGCTCTATCCACTGAGCCAAACCGGTTTCGGCAACCATAAAACCATTTAAAGACATTGGTCGTAGACTGGACATTGGGTAATTTGGTATAAGCCAGTACAGCGATTTAAATCATGATGTTCTCAAATAATATCTGAATTGGGCCTATGGTCCAAATCTTTTAGACTATTTGGCTAACGGATCTAGTTGAGAAACTGAAGGAAGAAAATTGTAATATCTATTTCTTCCATCATTAGGCCATTTTCTCTGCTCGACCAAAGTCTAACAGCTTTTTGGTCCTTTATCAGGTACTGGGTCTTTTCATTTGATTTACCCAATAAAATGAGAACAATTGCATTATAGTATTCCCCAATTATAGATGTACAATGGATTACCAGAGTTATGTTTATTGCTCTGCCCTGAAGACCATGGCACTCAGCTCTCTGCCACCATAGACAGCATCTAGCAGTGGTTCTCAACCTTCCTAATGCTGTGACCCTTTAAGCAGTGACCCCCAACCATAAAATTATTTTCGTTACTACTTCATAACTGTAATTTTGCTACTGTTATGAATTGTGATGTAAATATCTGATATGCAGGATGTATTTTCAGGGGTCGCGACCCACAGGTTGAGAACCGCTGCTTCTTATTGGAAGTTGCCTCAAGGATCTATTGCACTGTGGAGTGGGTAGAAAGAATTTTAGTATAAATATAATTTTGCTCACTTATATCCACTCTTTGAAAATGGCTTCTTAAGCCCCTATTAGTTCTTACCACACAGAAATTAAATGTTCAGACATCGTTTTTAGATATGACAAAATAAATGTATAGCATGGGGACTGTGTAAATGTCCACTGAGATTAGTGTCAATTTCTATAAATGCACTATGCCATGTGCTCATGAGTCAGTCCCTGTGTGGTCTATACTCTACTCACTGAATGCCAGAGAGTGGGACCTTACCAGCTCTTTCTCGGGGCCTAACCAGCTCCCTTCCACTAAGTGCATCATACCTTATTTCTATTTTTTATGCTGTCACTCTCCAGTTGGCAACTTCCGATGGGTCTCCATCGCTCATATTATTCCATTAATTACTTTCTGGCTTTTATGATTCAAACTGATCCTTCTTTCTCACTATCTCCAATAGGATGCTGAGCCACAGAGCTCACAGTTCAATTCCTGGTCAGGGCACAAGCCCGGATTTTGGGCTCGATCCCCAGTAGGGGGCATGTAGGAGGCAGCCGAGCAATGATTCTATCTCATCATTGATGTTTCTATCTCCCTCTCCCTTCCTCTCTGAAATTAATATATTTTTTCAATTTTTAAAAGGCCTTTCTGAAGTAATTAATTCCAAGTGTTTTAATCATATGTCCTTTGTATAGCACTTATGAATTACCAGGATGAAAATTTATGCTAAAAAACAAACAACTTGATTATGAGTTAAACTAGTTTAAATAGAAAGAGAGGTAGCATCAGTTTGGGGTCATGAAACCTCTACTGTTTAGATAGCTTCTAGGCTAGCAACTGGGTCAGAGCTTTACTATATTATAAGGAGCAGTTTTAAGTGCCTTGAAAAAAAATTATACAAGCACTAACTGCCTTCGTTGGAAAATATAAACTACTTTCTACGTTGTGTTATTCCCACACATACCCAGAAAGAGTCTTTAGCATTGACCAGATTGATTAGAATAAGTCTTGCAGTAGAGTTAGGGTACATCACAGAACCTGTATTCCAATTTGGAATGGGGAGACCAGCACATTCTAAGTTGAAGCCACACTGACTCCTGTCCCATCCCGCTGTCCCTGTTCCAAATCAACTCCTTTCATAGGCTAGTTTCATAGGCTCCTTAACACAATGAACATATATTTACAATAGCAAGGGATCAACTTGACTGTAAGTAAGTATTAAATGAACAAATAGAAAAAAACATATTATTATAGAATTTTTATCTGGCCAGAAGAGATTACATAGTCCAACAACCTTCCATAAATGATGAAGAAAAGTGAGACTCCAATAGATTGAGTTTGCCCCTGAATACTTGCTCACTGCAAGAGTCAGGTCAGGAATTGGAACCTGGGTCTCTTACCTCCCAGTCATTCTTTGTCAACACACTGCACTGCAGCTCACTTGTCTGTGAGTGGATGGAAATTTTCAGTTATCTCAGTGAAATGTAAGTACGGCTCCAAGTGCTTTCTGGAGGAAATTGGACAGCTGTCATTATGGTGTGATGTTGTGACAGGTATCTAAAATCACTGGCTACGTGCACTATTGGGAATGCAGACTTCTTTATCATCTCTCTGACAACATTGACTGGGCTTACTTCATGGATAAAGAAAATTATAGAGTGGACCAGATATCTCAAAGCACATTACGCCAACCCTCAGGGCACTGCACTGCCAGACATGATTTCTGAGTTCAACAACTCAAATAGCTTCTTCTTTGGCTTGTCTCCTCCTGAGGAGGAGATAATAGGGATACCCCAAGAGGTCCACAGCCATAACTATCACCCACATGGAATTAGGTTTGAAGCACAAAGAAAAGAAAAACCTTAAAGATATAGTGAGGGGTTATTTACTGGTGAAGATAGTAGGCTAGATAGAGACTTATTTGAAAAAAAAAAATCTTGTTTGAAAGGCTGTGTCTATCATTTCGTATTGCTGTGGAAAAGATAGATTATACAACAAATGGTTTAGGACAAGTGGGTGTAGCCATCTGGGGGGAAAAAAATTGGATCTCTACCTAACAACTTATACCAATGTGTATTCCAGATGTGTGTGTGTGTGTGTGTGTGTATTTTTCCCCACTCTAGTCATGAATTTCTACTCATATTAGTTACCTTTGTATTATTTTTTCACTTATTTATTTATTTATTTACTTACTTACTTACTAGTATTTATGTGGTTTTGTACTAGATTACCCCACATCCTTTTAGCAAGTAAGGACCATATTTGTTAACCATATGGCCAAGTATTGTGTCTACAGAATGAAGCATATCATAAGAGGAGATAATTGGTAACACAGTAGAAATTTAAAATGGACTATTTCTGGAAGGTATTTTAAGCAGGATTCAGAAATTAAACACCACTATGAAAAATACAAACCCGACAGGCAGCTTAGTGTGGTGGGATTAGAGCATCAGAAGGTATCACTTTACTTTTTTATTGTATAATTTTTTGTATAAAATTATATTTTTTCTGACCTTTTGAATGTGTTTTCTGCATTTTCCAGTAAAGAAATATTGGGGGATGGGGTAGGAGCAAAGAAATGTGAGGCATGACTTGCAGTAAACCAAGTAATGAGGCAATTATTTTTCAGGTTGAGGGGGGAAAGAAAAACTATCATCTCAGGTGATTAATTTCAGCTGTGACATAGTAAATCTTTCTAAAAATGTTTTTGTGATTTTGATACAGTTCTTTATTTAACTAAGTTATCGAGCCTTTCTTATATAGAGAGCAATGAACTCAGTGATGAAAGCAGGAGTTAGGTGTGCAAAACGAAAAGCTACAAAATGTTAATAGATGCATACCTTAAGAGTGGTAGAATTTATATCTAGCCACTATGCTGTACACCTGAAACTAATACAAAAATAATACTGAATGTAAATACATTGAATGTGAACAAAAATAATATTGAATGTATTTGAAATATTTTAATTTTAAAAAAGAGTTATAGAATTTAAATTTATTACCTGTTTTGACATTTTAGTGGAGGGAATATTAAATTCTTTCAGGGAAAACTTGGGAGAAATGGTATTTGATCTGAGCCTTTAAGGCATGTTTCAAAAGAAGGAATAGCTACTATTTAGAAGTGGGAAAACTTAAAGTCTTGGAAGAATAAAATACATGATCAGAAAGTGGGTCAAATATTACAATAACAAAAAAGTCTAGATTGCATCATTCTTTTTAATCTCAGAAATATTAAAAGACAATTTCAACTTGGAAATATTCATCTTTATTCTTCTTTATAGGTAGCACGTTGGTCCTACCAGCAACACCTGGAGGCCAGATCAGTGGGGCAAGGATCCAGGTGCTATAAATCCATAGACCCAGTCAGAAGCTGTAACGCAGCCACTCCTGCTGAGTTGCCAAAGTTGGTGGTGGAGTGTTGCCTTCCAGCGCTTTAGCAGCTTACACATCTTGAGACTTTAAGGTGAGGTGTTTTGTTTGTTTTTCTGTAGAATAAACCCTTTATGTTTCATCCCTTTGCATTAAGAAAAGTTCAAACAAATATTGACAAATGAGAATAAGAAAGCACACTCTGAATTCAGGAGTTAACAGTCTAACTTTCTTTCCTCCCTTTCTAATGTGGGGCATGGGATTTGAGTTTATTACAGAAAAATAATGTGAGTTAGTACAATGTGGATAGGGTTTAACGGAGTTAAGGATGATGTTAGATTTAAAACACACATACACACACTTAAGAGCACAAAGGTTACTTGTTTGTATCTTGCTTCTATCACATGACACCCTTTATGAGATGCCATCACTTAATTCTACAGGAATTATTAAATATCTTTACGTTCTAGGTGTTGTAGTGCAGCCAGTAGACTAGAAAAACAAATGATCACCCCATGTTAGACTAGTGTTTTATAGGTAAAGAAACAGATGCTTATGTGCATGTATACATGTTGCCTTGTCATCTTTTTAATGGGAAGGTCCACTTTTACTCTCAAGGAAATCTTAACACTTATTCATAAAACTCTCTCTCATCATACAACCGCATCTTTAGGGGGGAACACGGGAGAGTAGCTGGTAAAAATAGAGAGTACTGGCTCTGTGCCAAGCACCATTCTTAACACTTGTATATATTCCCTTAATCCTTCCGACAGCCCCACGAGGTAGCTATTAGTTCTAGCCCCACGTACAGATGAGAAAACAGACTGTAGTTCTGAAACTAGTCCTAGATCCACAGAGGTGGGCATGCTATAACCCACACAGCCATGCTGACATTCCCACTGGCTTGAATGAGCCACAGACGTTAAACTTAAGAAGTTTACAACTGTGACCAAAACAGGTTTGCTGGTTGTGCAAGGATCCAGCCAAGTTGAGCACTAATGGTGGAGGGGCTGTGTCTCCCCCTCCCCCAACTACCCAATAGTAATTGGTGTCATATACTGCCAGGGGGCGCTCCTCCCCTGTTTTATGTGTTGATTGCAGCTACAGATAAGGTTGGAAGAGTGGTTCTAGGTAAGTGTATGATGTGACTCCTGAGAAAAAAAACAAACAAATGGGCACCCTCTTCACTACCCTAGGTTTTTCTTGAATATTGCAGTGCAAAGACCTAAGAAAATGTCTGTCGGGCTAGGTTGCCAATACAGTTGGAGAGAATCCTGAAGAAAGATAGCATGCCCGGCTGGTGTGGCTCAGTGGTTGAGTGTTGACCTATGAACCAGGTGGTCACGGTTTCATTCCCAGAGTACATGCCGGGGCTAGGGACCTGATTCCCAATGTGGAGCATGCAGGAGGCAGCCAATCAATATTCTCTCTCGTCATTGATACTTCTACCTCTCTCTCCCTCTCCCTTCCTCTCTGAAATAAACTATATAATAAAAAAGAATAAAAAATAGAATGAGAGCCCTAGGCATCGCTGGGAATGCAGTAATTATAGGAATTCATGCTGATAACCAAATACTGTGTAAATGTCCTTGGGGGAATTGTTGCAAGTATGCCTTAAGGAGCTGTAGCACTGACCCCAGGGCCAGGCCACATTGCTTCGATCCTGACTGAAAGGAAGAGAGGCTAAAAGAAAGCCTTTAGAAATCCCAAAAGACTGGGAAGTTTGCTGCCCAAGCAACTGGGGACACAATGCCTATTCTGTGGTCAGGCTGAGCTAGGACGTTGAGGTTTCACATCTGCTGCCTTCTAGACACCCTTTAACACCCTTCCAGGCTCCCCGAGTCTCAAACTACCGCCTGAGAAGTTAACTACCTGCAGCCTATGCTCTTCCAGATGATTCTGATGTAGTCTAAAGGGTGGAAGCCACAGGTGTAGACATCACAATTGTTATAGCTCTTCAGAGGATTCTAACATGCAGTGAAGTCTCAGAACAACTTTAATGAACAAAACTACCCCACAGAGACCAGGTTCCAGGGCCACTGCAGGCTGGTTAGGTTTCTACCCTGCCTCTAACAAAACTACCTGTCTTCCACCCTGGTCAGAAACAAGAGTCTCCAGCCCATCTGCAGTGGTAAATTATAGGACTAGGTGGGTGATGGTAGTGACCAAGTCCTGGAGGGGAGGTATGCCTGTGGCAAAACCAAAAGGTGAGTAAGAATATACAGGTGAGCCCTGCTGGCATGGCTCAGTGGTTGAGTGTTGACCTATGAATCAGGTGGTCACTGTTCAGTTCCTGGTTGGGGCACATGCCTGGGGGCTCAATTCCCAGTGGGAGGTGTGCAAGAGGCAGTTGGTCAAAGATTCTCTCTCATTTCTCTCTCCCTCTCTCCTCCTTCCTCCTTCTCTGAAATCAATATATGTATTGGGAGAGGGAGAGAGATAGAAACATCAATGAAGAGAGAGAATCATTGATTGGTTGCCTCCTGCACACATCCTACTGGGGATCAAGACCACAACCTGGGCATGTGCCCTTGACTGGAATTGAACCCAGGACCTTCAGTCCACAGGCCGATGCTCTATCCACTGAGCCAAACCCTCTAGGGAAAAATATATTTTTAAAAAAGAAACAAGGGTCTCCAGCATGAATGTAGGCGGCGAATAACATTCTGAGAGTGGTATGATGTACAGGACTTAAAGATCAAGACAACTTCTCATGGGGTAAGGATGGTAATTAAAAGGATAGCTCTGGGTGACCAAGAAGATGGAACAATGTGATCATGAGCTGCTGAAGGTAAATCTCTGAGCTTGCAAAAGAACAGTTAAAATGAGTGATTTTTTGTTTTCTTCTTAGACCTTCTCTGCCTCCCTGAAAAGGGCAATAGCTGCCTCACATCTACCAGATTTTATGGAAGAGCTGAGCTGTTCTGTTTACACTATTTGAACGAACCTCTTGGATGGGTGTGAACACAAGTCTAGCTGCGGGTGCCTCCAAGGAAACTGGAAGGGAAGGCCTGGTTGCAGCGCCTGTCTTATGTGGATGGCTATTTACAAGTCAGAGATCCAGGTGTAATCGGCAGCTGGGGATGATGGCTCAGATGGCAAAATCCTCACATGGCAAACTTAAAGAGTAGTCATGTGAGACACACCAAGAAAGGCTGAAGAGTTGTGTGTGATCAATCACATGCCCCTTTGTGAGATGTTTGCTGTCTTGAGAACATGAGTCTCACAGTGTTTATCACTGAGAAGGCAAAAGAATCTTTAAGGTAAGATTATTTTTTTCTTTCAAAATTCCAGGGATTCATTCTCAATCATTCTTTCCTTAATAGCTTGGGTCTTCAAAGTGATATATATTCAAACCATTTTTTCATCCCTGACCCATCAACCAGAGAGGCTTGGGAGCCCCAAATGGACCCATTTTGACTAGAAAGAATTTTCACTTTGTAACACATACCAATTAAGTCATTAATTTAGATTTTTTATTCTAAAGTGAAGATCCAAATATATGAAAAGACTTGTAATATTTTGCCTGGCCACTGTGGCTCAGTAGTTGAGCATCTGCCCAGGAACCAGGAGGTTATGGTTGGATTCCTGGTCAGGGCACATGCACCGGTTGCATGCTCAATCCCCAGTAGGGGGCGTGCAGGAGGCAGCCGATTAAAGATTCTCATCAATGACATTTCTACCTCTCCTCCCTTCCTCTGAGAAATCAATAGAAACATAAATAAATAAATAATGAAATTTAGAATTTTTGTATAAATGGGTAAGAAGTTAGAGCAAAAACAAAAGTTATAATGCAAGAATCTCTCAATATTGCATAATACTGTTACAGAATCTAGTCAGAGAAAAGACTGCTGAAATCAACAGCAATTCACACTATCTTACTGAACATGTGCATACATTCGGGTCACTCTTGTGAAAATAGGAATAGAGTTAAGTAGGGTGCCTCTTCAGAAAATAAGAAATACATTATATTCTCTAATGATATTTTGGTTTGGGGACAGATTGTTGCTCCCTTCTAGGGGAATTATAGATTGTATCCTTTTATTTTGTCATGAAAAAAATCTCAACAGAGAATTTTTTTGTAGGTTAAACTGTCAAAGCTAGTCTAAGTTTCTTGTGAGGCTCTCATTCAGATTTAACAAAATTATTTTGGTTGAGCGAATTTCTGAGTTGTTCTCCATTTCCAACATAGGATGCAGAAATTCCCCCCCCCAAAAAAAAATTTCTAGCACTATTTGTTTCTCTCATCAGTCATCAAATGATAGTTCACTGACATGTCTGTATTAGTTTTTTATTGCTGTGTAACAAATTGTCACAAATTTAGCAGCTTAAAACAGCATCCATTGACCTGGCCGGGTAGCTCAGTTGGCTAGAGTGTCATCCTGATATGCCAAGGTTGCAGGTTCAATCCCCGGTCAGGGAACATGTAAGAATCAACCAATGAATGCATAAATAAGTAGAGCAACAGAATCGATGTTTCTGTCTCTCTCCCTTCTTCTCTTTCTCTCTCTCTCAAATCAATAAATAAAAATATTTTTTTAAAAAAACCCACCCAGCATCCATTTATGAACTTACAGTTCTGTAGGTGAAGGGTCCAGCATGCCATGGCTGGTGTCTCTGCTTGGGGTCTCATGAGGCTAAAATTAAGGTGTTATCTGGGATATGCTCTCTCCTGAACAGAGTTATGACTCTGAACTTCATTTTCTCAGAGTCATAACTGTTCCCACTGAAGCCAGACCACTGCTGTTAAACCAAAGAGGGCTTGTTTCTGTGTTGCAATAAGCAGAGGTAAAAGTGACCTCTTTTCCTCTGTTGGGTTCTTACCTAGGAAGATTATCTTCCTTTAGAAAAAGTAAAACCAAACTAATATGCTTGACTTATATAAGCATTGACCTATTATTACAATAACAAAAGAACAGTTGTATTATCATTGACATTAGCCATAAATGTTTATTCTTTTTTTTATAATGATTGATTTTTTTGTATTTATTTATTTTATTTTTTATCTTTTTAATCCTCACCTGAGGATATTTTTCCATTGATTTTTAGACAGAGTAGAAAAGGAGGGAAAGGCAGAGAGAAACATTGATGTGAGAGAAACACATTGATTGCCCCAGCTCCAACCAGGGCCCGAGCCAGGGAAGAGCCTGCAACTGAGGTGCTGCCCTTGACCAGAATCGAACCTGGGACCCTTCAGTCTGATGCTCTATCCACTGAGCCAAACTGGCGAGAGCTGTTTATTCTTTAATATTAATGCTTTAAGCAGAATAGCAGTTGAACACAGAGACTTATAACTCTCTTAAAATTGTAGGAAGCAAGGTAATGGATACTCAGTTCCTGCTTCTAATCAAATAGCCTAGAAGAAAAGAAGCCAGGATAAGAACAATTAGGCTGGTCAGAGATACACACACCCTTACTCCCCACCTCCCCCACTACTCCTTTCTGAAATGGGATGAGGTAATCTACTGGACAAAATGAGTCCAGAGTAACAAATACGGGCTCGTTTGGTGCCAGCCATGTCCATTCCACACAGAAGCTGGGCATGTGCTACCATGAAGCCATTGGTGAGGGGACCTGTGGCTAATGAATGCCATGGAACTAGTAAAAAAATCATGAAATCAGCTGTGAGAACCATGACTCATTCATAATTTTGTTCTTTGACAGTAGCAGAAGAAAACACATTTCCTCAGGAATTTTTGAAATCAAGAGCTTTCCTATGTAAAATGTAACACTTTAAAGTGATCTGTACTCCCTCTAAGGTTGTTCCTCTAGGCCTATAAAGTGTCTCATGATAAATTATAATGCAGACTTGAGATATATTTTTGTAAATTGGCAAAATATTTGGTTAACATTTAATAGAACTAAGGATGTGTCATGAAACTTGGCTGTGATTCAAATCCCAGATCTGTAATTTTCTGTTCTGAGTGCCCTGGGTCAACTACTTAACCTCTAAATCATCATCTTTATCAACTGTAAAATGTAGTCTGATACTACAAACCACACAGGATTGTGGGAAATAATATAGCAAGAGATTAAAAAAAAAGCTTAGCATGCTATATAGCACTATTTCTAGAATTATCTTAAGTTAAAATATTTAATCTTCTAGAATTAGTAATATATCATTTACCTAAGATCTAAGAGAGGCTTTAAAAGACTCCAAGATAGGAGAATTTTGCCTATTTTATCAGAATTTTGCTCAATATTTTACCCTTCAATTCAAAGATTACAAGGTTTTCCTGTCAAAATTAAATCATATGAATTATGAAAGTTCAGGATGGTGAGAATAAATGACTGAGTAATTGATACAAAAGTCTCCATAGAAGTTAGCTGCATCAAGCCTTAGGAGAGAAAGGAGGACCGGGAGGCAAAAAATGTTGAGTGGGAGAGAAGGCTGCCCTGGCTGAGGCGGGGAAGAATGCTCAGAAATCAACAAAATTGAGAAGAGGGAGTAGGTGTGGAGTGTTGAGTCAGATAAAGGAAAAGGATGTACTTAAGATTCCATAGGGCGGGACCAAGATTTGGAAGATCAGATAGCAGATGGAAGAATTTTCCCATTGTCCTAACCACAGTAAATGGATCACTGTAGTTTGATTAGCAGATAATTGAATGAGGCAGTAAAAACCTTCCAGAGATAGAACTATAAAATTTGGGAAGCTATGCAAATTCCTTTTTCAAGGAACTCAACTATGAACTATCTGAAACTCTTCCCTGCTGTCTCCTGACCTCCTGTCTGTAAAACATTCCTTAAGCAGTTATTCCCTACTCTTGACTTACTTTTAAATTTATCTTTATTGTTGAAAGTATTATAGATGTCCCTTTTTTCCTCCCAATTAACCCCCTCCACCGAGTTCCTACCCCGCTCCTACCCCCTTCCCAGGCCTTCACCTCATTGTTTTCTGTCCATGGGTTATGCATAGTGATTTTTTTTATCTACAAATAATGTAATGACAACCTCCTTCAGCAAACATTCTAGAAACTAGCAATGAAATCAGGCATTGTAATAAAACAAAATTTAGAAAATATAAGCTCATTAAAATGAAATTGTTGGATTAAAAAAAAAAAAAAAGAAACCAGGCATTGTGTTCTAGTGAAAGCATTTAATGGCTTAAGCTAAAATGATATGGCTAAGGAGAAATACAATGACATTCTGGGGCAATGGCTGGGGATCGAGCCTGCAAACTGGGCATGTGCCCTTGACTGGAAGTGAACCAGGGACACTTCAGTCCGAAGGCCCAAGGCTCCATTCACTGAGCCAAACCAGCCAGGACTAAAAATCTTATTCACTATAAGACCTTGGAGAGAGAACACCAAATATTCACCCATCCAGAGAGGTTGGAACTCCTGATCGAGGTCAGCCATTCAGCATTCCCTAGGAGCTCATTACAATGTAAATTGACTCCACCCTGGTTTGTCAAATCAGAGCCTCCAGGGATGGGCCCAGAAATCCCTTTAATAAACTAAGAAGATTCAAATGCTTACTTAAGCCTGATAACGCCTGTCCTAGATTTATTATACGGATATAATTTGAAATTTTACAGCTTTCCTACCTGATGACGAGAGAGCAGCTGTAGTGGTAAAAGCTTTTCAATCTCCATCGTTTTCGACTGTTTCTCCTAAACTAAAGGAAATACTGAAGATTACAAACAAAGGTGAGCTTTTTGATGATCATTTTCTTAATCATGGTTTTTATTAATACTTAAACTTGATCTTAGTATTTATGGAAGCCTTAAAATATGTACATATGCAATGCAACAGTATTACAGAAAAAGTGGGAACAAGGGCAAAGAAAAAATAAAATTAGGAAGAACAAGAGTGGGTATGAGCTTCTCACATAGACAACATACTTGGGAGACAAATTATTCTCCAATTAACTTTCTCTTGGTTTCTGTAAAAGTATTTAATCTCTATCTGCCCTTCTCTGATTTCTCCTTTGTGCAGGTCTGATTTGAGATATATTTATTAAAAAAATATATATTTATTGAACACTTAGTATGTCAGATATAGACAGGATGTCTGAGGAACTTAGTTTCTGGCAGATGGAGTGAGCAACAAATTTGTCATGGTGAATACAGTTTGAGTGAAAGGAAGTAAGATAATGTGATGTCTGGCCGGGATCTGAAGGGCCTAAGAAGTGGCATTTGAATGGACAACTGAAGGAAAGGAAGGAACTTGAAAAACCCGAAAGAAAAGCATTGCTGGTGACACAGCAGAAAGGACTCAGTGGATGAGGTTAGATGTAGGACAGGGGACCATAGCATCTAGAACTCGGTTAGCCATTTGGATTTTATCTTAAATGCAAAGGAAAGTTATTAGAAACCTGACTTAGTTTTTAAAATAGTACTCTGGTTATTGAGGTAAGAGGAGGTGGACAAGAGAATGGGGCAGGGCTGAATGTAAACAAGTCGAAATGATGGAATGATGGTGGTTTCATGACTTAAATTTAAAGTGAGTTGGAGGAAGGAAGGTATAGGTTGAAACCCAAAACTTGTTTTAGATATGTTAATTCGGGGTAGCTATTAGACATTTAATTGCAAATAAGCTGGCAGTGCTGTGTCTTGGTAAAAGGTTATTACTTTGGAGAGTGGTACTTAAAGTTTTGGAAATGAATATGATTACCTAGGGAGACACTGTTGAATTTGAATAAGAAACTAGGACTGACCGAGGAAGCACCCCAAAACTGAGAAGTTCCATAGGATATGAAACCAAAGAAGGATGCTGAGAAACTGACCAGTAAAGTGGGATGTCCAACGTGACCTTGATAGCAAAGAAAAGAAAACAATGAAAGGAGGGCCATTGCTCTGCTACATTCACTGCTACTAAGGGCTCAAAAAAATAAAGATAGCAATGAGGTCAGGATTTAGAAACTTGTTCATTTTTGTGACTGATTTCTTTTTAGTGGCATATAACATGTTTAGAGAGCCAAGACAAGGGAACCTACAAGGGAGTTGAAGGACCCAGGTGGTAAAAAAAAAAAAAAAAAAGAATTGGAGCAAATTCAAAGCCAAATCATAAGTAAAAAGAAATATTGCAATTTCTGTGATAACAGGGAGCTGGTGTTTTCAATGTGTAAGTGTCTCTTGAAATTAATAAAAAGACAAAAAGCCAGGTAGAAGGAAGTGGGTAAAACAAACAAACAAAAAAAACTTATGGTTCACAGAAAAAGAAATGAAAATGTTTTTTGAGAATTTGAAAATAATAGCTTTATTCATGATAAAATAAATGTAAACTAGAAATATATCGATATCATTTCTTAATTTGTTTTTTTCAGAACATGGCTATTATATCTTCTCTAGCATTTCACTTCTCAGAATGTTATTTTAAGTATATGAATAAAATCTGTCCTCACACAAATACATATTTGGATAAGTGGAGAGCATTTTAATAGCTCCTTAGAAAATTGATTTTTTATTCTAAAATCATATCAATAAACATTTTGTCCTCTGTTAAAATCCATTGGTCTGTTTTAGACTTTGAATGCATTTTACCCTTGCATAATTTGAATTGGTCTTTTGAAAAATTTGATTCACTAAATTCACTGACTTATAGTTGACATATTTCATTAATAGCACCCCCTATTTTATCAAAAAAAGACTAAGAATTGGGAAGCTGTCAAGCTTAAAATAGTGGAACTTGAATAATAGGTAGAACTTAAGCAAAACGAAGTTTTGCTTAAAAGCTCAAATTTAACACTTAGTTGTTCACCTTGAAATAACAGGGTCACTTTGTTAGTTAGTATTTGAGAAAATGTCTTCCAAGTCATTACATCTAAATAACCACAGTCTGCCCCATTTGCTCCTTCAACTAAAAATGTTCTACGAAAACACAGGGCTGGTATGGCTTGCGACTCCAACAATCATAGAATATGCTTTTTCCTGAGGTAACCATTTCCTTTCCATAGGCAGCATAAATGCCTTAGCCACATTTTCCGTTTTGTCACCTAGAATATTAAGTAAATCCTGCAGTGAAGGATTGAGATTTAGTAGTTTTCTACTTCATCAAGAAATAAGAATATTAAGTAAAACAGGCCCTTTATTTTAACTGAGGCTGCAGGTATGTAGAGATTTAAAAGTACAATAAATGATCACAGTACTAGTTGTTCTACTTCCTTGACTAATGGTAGGACACCAATAGGTTTACCTGCCATCAATTGAGATGTCAACACAGTGAAAAGGCAAATCCAGTCTTGGGAGCCACACCTAACTGCTGCTTTCAGATGTACCCTAAAGGGAAAAAAAATACATCACATATGCAGGAGTAATCAACTTCAGGATTCCACAAATGTTTTACATAGCTTAAAAAAAATAAAAAATATAAAAAGAATAAAAGGGCCCTAGCCGGCTTGGCTCAGTGGATAGAGCGTCAGCCTGCGGACTGAGGGGTCCCGGGTTGGATTCGGGCCAGGGGCACATGCCTAGGTTGTGGGCTTGATCCCCTGTGTGCGGTGTGCAGAAGGCAGCCAATCAGTGATTCTCTCTCATCATTGATGTTTCTATCTCTCCTCTCTTCCTCTCTGAAATCAATAAAGAAATATATATATATTTAAAAAAAAAAGAATGAAAGGACAGGAGGTCCTGTTGATGTCCAAAAACGTTTGGGCAGCCGGCTGCTGTGGCTCCCTGGTTGAGCCGGGACCTATGAACCTGGAGGTCAGGGCACATGGCCGGGCCCCCAGTCGGGGCCCTGAGGAGGCATCCGGTCAATGACTGAGTAATTCTCTCTCATCACTGATGTTGCTCTCTCTCCCTTCCTCTCTGAAATCAATGATGTATATTTAAATTTATGTTTTTTAAAAAAAACATTTGGTCGGGAGGAGAAGCGGAAGGTGGAAGAAGCTAGTAAATCCGGAAATGGGACTCGGGAGTCCTGAGATCTGTGAGGCCGGTTCGCGTCTGGAGATGGTGTCGAACCAGCTGGTTAAAAGGTGGAATGACAGATGTTACCATCGCGAAGCCTCTTGTTTTTTACACTGGGTGTTACGGTGTCACCTGACAGTGGCCGGAGCTGGGGTTAGACCAGGGAGAGTCTCCCCAGTTCAGTAGGCAGCACACTTTAACATGTAATTAAAATGTTTCCAGCTAAAAGACAGAATTGCTGCTCGGTCTCAGAGGATTGTCTAGAAATGGGAACGGCAGCGATTATTGATTTGTTCTCTTTTCCTTAATAAAAAAAGAGAACATAATAGTTTCCCTTTGGTATCTGGGCAAAAATTTTATCTAGTTACTTATTTTGGAGGTCATTTTATATATTTTTAAACCAACGTCTTTAAAAGGCTGGTTCTCCAATGGGCCGTATCTCGGGCTTCGGGCGCAAAAAATTCAAGAGGCCCCACTTCCGGGAGCGCACGCATCTAGGGGAGCTCGAGAGAGCCGGTGCCTCCCTGCGCGTGAGACACGTGCGCACTAGTTTAAGGAGGCACGGAAAGAGGCCCTCCCTTTCTGGCTCCTGCTTGCGTTGAGTCAGGGGTTCCTTAAATTGGCCCCCAGAATGCCTAGCGCCAGACCGGGCCACACCCTGGTTCCGGAAGTTCCTCCTAGGCTTGTGGTAAAGCACTGTGCCCCTCGATAAGAACCCAGCTCCCACCCCTCGACCCCATTTTTAAAATTCCTCAGTGACACGGTACGCCCTGTTCTGGTCTGTGACTGTTAGCCAAGGGCTCAGAACCCCCAGGAAACTGGAGAGGGCCCTTAGGTCTAGAACCCTGGAGTCACGCCTGTGTGTGTTCCCCACCCCTCCCCCCTTGGCCAGTGCGGGGCTGCCGAGGAAGGTGCGCGCCATCGAGGGGGCCACGTGTGACCTGCGCTGATGCCTGACTGTGGATGCTGAGGTTGGGCCGCCGTCTGACCAGACACTGCCGTTCTCAGCCGCCCCGGGCGGGAAGCATTCCACCTCGGAAACAGCCCCACCTCCACTCAGGAGTACCCGCCGGCATGTCCCAGAGGGCCCGGGTGCCCAAGAGGCACCGCCTCCAGCCCCGACAGCGGGACTTCCCGGGAGAGGCCGCCTGCAGGGACCACCTGGAGCCTCTGCTGCTGTTCTGTGAGGACGACCAGGTCACGCTCTGTCGCAAGTGTTTCCTGGCCCAGGAGCACAGGAGTCACGTGGTGCGCGGAGTGTATGAAGCTGCGGAGAAGTACAGGGTAAGCTTCCTCCAGGCCCCGGAGCCATTCCGGCTGCCTCCTCTCGTGTACTAACTTATTTGTCTGGGCAACAGGTACTATGAGCCTGCAAGACCAGCGGTTCTCAACCTGTGGGTCGTGACCCCTTTGGCGGTCACAGGGGTTGCCTGAGACCATCCTGCATAGCAGATACTTACATTCCGATTCCATACAGTAGCAACATTACAGTTATGAAATAGCAACGAACATAATTTTATGGTTGGGTCACAACATGAGGAACTGCATTTAAAGGGCCAGAAGGTTGAGAACCACTGCCCTAAGACCATTCCCTTGGTTAATAATGATCAAAAAAACAAACAAAAAAAACAGGCATAAGCCATGTTTAGACCATCAACGTCAAGGCTAAGGAAACATCTGGCCAGGGCCGCTGGCCTTTCGGTTGTCCACGGTTGGGGATCTCACGGTTCGATGGCAATTGCTTTACCTGGAATTCTGTGACCTGTTTCTCTGCAGAAGTTGTTTTGGGAGCTGTTGAGCACATTGAAGCAGAAGCTTGAAGCTGCCAATAGCCTATTGGCCGAAGAGCAGGAAAATATGCGGATGGTTCAGGTCAGTGCTTATCTTGATTCTTAGGGGGGGAAATAGCAACTAATGTAAACAAAGTCAAGAGACAAGAGAAAATATTTGAAATCTATAGATAGGAAAAGTATTAATTTCTTAGCTTAAAAGTCAATAAGTGGCCCTGGCCCATGTGGCCCCTTACACGGAAGGATTGTGGTTTCGGTTCTGGTGAAGGGCACATATCTGGGTTGTAGGTTTGCTCCGCACCCCACACCCCCACCACCCTCACCCTCTCGGTTGGGGTGCTTGTTGGAGCAACTAGTTGATGTGACTCTCTCACATCATGTTTAGATGATTCTCTTTCTTCCTCTCTCCCTTCCACCCTCTCTGAAAAGCAATAGAAAAAATATCCTCGGGTGAGGATTAACAAACAAACAACAAAAAAACAATAAATGAAAGACTAAAAACTTAATAGATATTTTTCCATTGATTTTTAGAGAGAGTGGAAGGGAGAGGGAGAGGCAGAGAGAAACATTGATGTGAGAGAGACACATTGATTGGTTGCCTCTTGTACGCGCCCCGACCAGAGCCAGGGATGGAGCCTGCAACCAGGCACGTGCCCTCGACCAGAATCAAACCCGGGGCCCTTCAGTCCTTGGGCTGACACTGTATCCACTGAGCCAAACCAGCTAGGGCTCCTTGTCTTTATATTGAAGTTAATGGTGGACAGGATTTATGGTCGATCTGTGGTGTTTGACCTGAAGGCCATCATCTATATCTGTGTTGCAGGCCGAGGAGCAGAATTTTAAAGAGATGCTTAAGTCTGAGTGTAAGATGATGATCCGGTTGGTGACTGAGGAGAATGTGATGAACTTCCAAAACCTGCAAGGGCACCCATTCAACCCTCACTTGAAAGAAGCCAGCCTGAGTCCGCGGATGAAGTTTATTGCAGAGCTAGAGGAGAAGTACCAGGAAACACTACAGGTGAGATGTAGAAAGTGGCATCCTTCCAATAGGGAAATGACAGACAGAAGAGCTAAACATGTCAATTCCAGAATAAGACATCGGGTGATGTATGAATAGGTTGTATTCTCCCAGCAATTCCATTTCGGAGAATGTACTGCAAATATACTTACATGCGTATAAAACGACACATGGGTACAGGAAGGCTGTAAAATTATTTCCGTCTAGATCCTGGTTTAGAGGTAGTCTTTGAAGTCAGGTTGATGAGGTTCCTGTCTGGGGTCTGCTATTTTACCAGCCAGTATATGTCCTTGGAAGTTATTTAACCTCTGACTTGGTTTTCTTAGCTGTAAAATGAGGATGGATAATCATGGCCCTTGATTCACAACACGGATGTGAAGATTGAGTGTGACAGTCTACATGAACTTTTCTTTTTTTAAAAATATATTTTATTGATTTTTTACAGAGAGGAAGGGAGAGGGATAGAGAGTTAGAAACATCAATGAGAGAGAAACATCGATCAGCTGACTCCTGCACACCCCCCACTGGGGATGTGCCCACAACCAAGGTACATGCCCTTGACTGGAATCGAACCTGGGACCCTTTAGACTCCAACGCTCTATCCACTGAGCTAAACCGGTTAGGGCTAGTGTTTGTACTTTTTGTGCACTAGATAATTATTAGGTATTATTATTGCTATAGCATTTATTGACAACAGATTAGATGCCACCTATATCAATATTGGACTTATGAAGTAAATGTATGTACATAAAAAGGAATGCTCTTTAGCATTTAGAAAAGATACCATGTCTCTGTGTATGGATAAGGAATGTTCTCCTAAAACATATTAATAAGGAAAAAGCAAGTTATCAGGTCAGCAATACATTATTCGTGAGCTTTAAAAAAAATAGCATGAACATGTGCTTTGTGCCTAGGTGGAGCATCTTTGCAGGGATAAAAAGGAAACTGATATCAGTTGCTTGATTAATTCTTATTGATATTTAATTTTTTTATGCAAATCCTAATTTTAATTAGAAGGAAATAGGAAATTTTCAGAAAAAAACTGCAAAATAAAAAAATAATCTATTTTAGGTCCAGGTTATTATCTGAATCAGTGGACGACACACACACTTTCCATGTTAACATAAATGTTTTGTGTTAAAGAGTGCAGTTTCTATTGAAGTGTCCTGCTTGACCCAGGGATGTCCTGGCCTTACCTAATTATGTATATTCCTGGGGCAGCAGGCAGGAAAGTGGGGTTTTTAAAAGATGGTTGAATGAGCAAGTAAGAGAAATCACTGGTTGTCAAATAGTAATAAGGGGATGCTTCTGCAGAGACTGAACAGTCTGGGGAGAGAGAACATGTATAAACTGCAGGAGAGTGAAGTCAGGCTGAATGAACAGATCACCAGCCTCCACAGTGTCACCGCCGAGCTGGAGAAGAAGTATGGGGAACCCTCCTTAGTGTTGCTCAAGGTAAGAGCCCAGAAAGAACCTTCATTACAGTGTTTGAGAAATGAGAAGTGAGCTGCCCTCATTAGGGGTCAGTTCTAGATCCCAATGTTCAGTGATTTGCAGCCACTGAAAGCCGTTTAGCTATTTTCCATTCATCAGAAGCATTATGAATCATCATAAAATCAGTATAGCATAGAGCTACTTCATAACATTATTAATAGTAAGTTTGAATTGAGATGTCTCTTAAATATATAAATAATTGGTTAGTCAAATTATGATACACCTATACAATAGAATGTTCTGCCACCATTAAAAAGGAATGAAGAAACTCTATGGCCACTAAAAAATTATCTTCAAGATACCTGGTTAAGTGAAAAAAAAGAGGCAGGACCGCTTTTTGTTTGGTTTTAGAGACTATGCATATACATACAGACTTATGCTCATTAACATTCAGACTATCTCTGGCAAAATAAACACCCATTTTAATCAGTGGTAACCTTGGGAAATGAGAGTGATATTTGTTTGTATAGTATATTTTTAATTTTGTATGGTAACCTGCATTACCTTTTCAACACATACTATCTTTTGAAGACTATCCGTATTTCCCTGCCAGACCCATATTTGCAATGTAGGTGCTCTTATTTGAGAAGCCCTTACACACAAACCCTCAGGTTCCATTCTGGAGCCAAGGCTACCTCTAAAGACACAGGTAGGTGTGACCCAGTTTTGCTCAGTTCCTGACCTGGCTCCAAGCACCCTCCCAGCCTAGCAGACCTGTTCGCATGCTCCACCCTGGCCACCCTGGCATAGAAAGCAAATACATGGGCTGAATTGAGATGGGTATCCTATATAATAAAAGGTTAATATGCAAATTGTCCCCTCGAGAGTTTGACCGGGAGACCTGGAGTTCGATCGCTCACTCGCTATGATGTGCGTTGACCACCAGGAGGCTGTGCAGAACATGGTGGGCGACTAGCAGTGGCAGTGGGGCGCCGAGGGAGTGAGGGGTGGAGGAGGCCAGGAGGCGAGGAACTGGGGAACCCGGGAACCAACTAGGGAACCGTGTGGTGGCAGCTCTCGGGTAGTGAGGGAAGGAGGAGGCAGGGAGGCAAGGAACCTGATCCACCCTGATCACCGGCCAGGCCTTTGCATAAATTTCATGCACCAGGCCTCCAGTTCTGAATAAGATGGCTGAAGTGAGGTATAGAAAATATTTCTCTTGGGAATATAGCAATAACTTAAAGTGTTTTCTGACTTTTCCTATTCAGTGTTAAAATTTGATATCTGAGAATTAGCATAATGAAACTGAAGGAACTACATGGAAATGGGTTTCATTATTAGGAGATATTTTCTTGGGCATAACTCACAAAATGCTTAGCTCAAATACTCACTAGTGTCTCCTTTTTTCCCCATAGGATGCAAGATCTTTGGAATTGTAAGTTTTCATTTTGGAAATATATTTGGGTCAGAATCAGGGACTAATGTGTGAGCACACGTGGGTAGAGATGTTGGGGTAGGAGCAGGGAGGTCATGTAATCATGTAATGAGATCGTTCTCTGGGTGCAAGGCCCCGGGGTCCCCCACATAACCGAGATTGTCCTTTCTTTATAGGAGTGGTGTTTCACTACTGTGTCAGGGCCTAGAGCCTGCCCGAATCACAGACCCGAGTTCATGCCAAAGACCAGGACTGAGCGAAGTGCTGGAACTGTTTCAAAGTAAGTTGATGCATCTGTTGTTACGTCCTACCATAAATAAAAGTCAATTCCAGATAGCTTAAGGATATAAAAGATCGGAGAGTTTAATATGCTTACACACATTAGATAACTATCAAAATAATTGCATGATCTTGAAACTTAATTGCAGGCAGATTCTACTACTTAAATATTTTTTTAAAATGTATTTTATTGATTTTTTACAGAGAGGAAGGGAGAGAGAGAGATAGAGAGTTAGAAACATCGATGAGAGAGAAACATCAATCAGCTGCCTCTTGCACACCTCCTACTGGGAATGTGCCCACAACCCAGGTACATGCCCTTGACCGGAATCGAACCTGGGACCTTTCAGTCCGCAGGCCGACGCTCTATCCACTGAGCCAAACCGGTTTCGGCTACTTAAATATTTTTAACTTCTGGGGGCGGGGAATGTCAACATGTGCAAACAAGAATTTATATCTCCTATCTCCATAGTTGTCTTTTCCTGAATGTCCTGTCAATGGATTCATACCATAGGTGGCCTTTTGAGTCTGGCTTTTTTTCACTTTACGTAATGCATTTGAGGCACATCCTAGTTTGTTACGTGTTTCAGTGGTTTGTTTCTTTTTGTTGTTGTGCGGTATTCCATTGTATGACTATACTACAATTTATTCATGATGCTTAGGTTGTTTCTAACTTTATGCTATAAAAAATTGCTTACAGATTTTTGTGTGGCTATGACTTCATTTCTTTTGGTTGAATTGTCTATGTCATTTTGTATTCTCACCAGTAAAGTATGAGAGATTCAATTGCTCTACATCCTTGCCAGTATTTGGGATTATTTTTTTATTAGAGCTAACCTAATATACATATACCAGTATATATTACTTTGATTTAATTTGCATTTCTGAACTGACTAATGATATCAAGCATATTTATATATATATATGTTTACTTACTCTTTATCATTGCTCTTTTTTGAAGTATATTTATGAACATTTTTCGCATTTTAAAAATTGTGTTGTGCGTTTTTTTCCTGAGTTTTGTAATTTCTTTATATATTCTGATCATGAGTCTTTAATCAGGTGTGTTTTGCAAAGATTTCTCCTAGTCTGTGTATATTTTCATTTTCCTAATAGTGTCTTTCAAAGAGAAGTTTTAGGAGTAAAGACAGTCTCTTCAACAAATGGTGTTGGGAAAACTGGACAGACATACGCAAAAAAATGAAACTGGACCACCAGCTTACACCATACACAAGCATAAACTCAAAATGGGTAAAATACTTAAATATAAGGCATGAAATCACAAAAATCTCAGAAGAAAGAAGAAAACATTGGCAGTAAATTCTCAGGCACCTCACGTAGCAGAATTTTTGCAGATATATCTCCTAGGGCAAGAGAAACACAGGAAAAAATAAACAAAGTACTCATACAACTCAACAAAAGGAAGACAGGCAATCCAATTAAAGGGGCAGATGACCCAAATAGACATTTCTCCAAAGACGACATACAAATAAATGGCCAAGAGACATGAAAAAAATGCTCAAAGTCGAGAAATGCAAATTAAAATCACAATGAGATATCACCTCACACCTGTCAGAATGGCTGTCATCAAAAAATCAACAAGTGCTGGGGAGGATGTGGAGAAAAGGGAACACTAGTTCAATGCTGGTGGGAATGCAGACTGGTGCAGTCACTAAGGCAAACAGTATGGGGTTTCCTCAAAAAATTAAAAATGAAACTGTCTTAAGATCCGGTGATTCCACTTCTGGTAATATATCTGAAGCAAAGGTTACTTTAGAGCAGTAATTCTCAACCTGTGGGTCGCGACCCCTTTGGGGGTTGAACGACCCTTTCACAGGGGTCGCCTAAGACCATCAGAAAACACATATATAATTACATACTGTTTTTGTGATTAATCACTATGCCTTAATGATGTTCAATTTGTAACAATGAAATTGGGGATCACCACAACGTGAGGAGCTGTATTAAAGGGTCGCGGCATTAGGAAGGTTGAGAACCACTGCTTTAGAGTCTGTTCCTGGTAATTGTATTTTATTTAGAGTGCCTTAGTTTTTCCTTAATGTCCTTTTTTATGTATTTTTTATTTCAGAGAGGGGGATACAAGGGGAGAGAGAGATAGAAACATCAACGATGAGAGAGAATCATTGATCAGCTGCCTCCTGCACGTCCCCTAACTGGGGATTGAGCCCTCAACCCGGACATGTGGCCCTTGACCAGAATCAAACCCGGGACCCTTCAGACAGCAGGCTGACACTCTATCGACAGAGCCAAGCCAACTAGGGCTGTGCCTGGTAATTTTAATATTTGAGTTCTTCAGATTTATTTCTGCTCGTCTCACTCGGTAGTGCTCCCTTCATAAGTGTGTATTTAATGATTTTTTAAATAGGTAAGCTTTCTTTTTTCCTTAGATATTAATTTTAGAAATTTTTTGAGAACAAGGGTGTGCATTCTTCTAGAAAGAATTTGCATTTGTTTCTGCCAGTCTTCTGGAAATACTAAGAGCCTGGGGCAATTTAAAACTTAAAATTCAAGGTTTTGTGGCTTTTAATAATGACATGCATTGGGGCTTCAAGTCCAGAGCTTTAAGTTCATTTGGCCCGAAAACTTGCTACTGGATTAGATGTTAAAGAAATTAAGAAGCAAAGAACTATTCCTGGTTTATGGCTTGAGCAACTAAAGTATTAAAGTGTGCCATTAACGGAAAAAGTAGAACAGGGAAAGATAGAGGTTTGGGAGTTCCATTTTGGATGTAGTATCATTTGAAAGGCCTGTGTATGTTCAACTGGTATTTGGCAACTAATTTATGGAGTAAGTCATGAACTTAGAGAAGATATTTAAAAGTGAGGCTAGATGAAGTCACATTGGGGAAAGGAGTACAAGAAGTAAAAAGGGAGAACCAGGACTAAGCCATGAGAAATCACTGTATGTTACAACAGAAAAAGATAAGAGAAGGAACAGAGATATGAAAGCAAGTATCACTGTCATTCAAGTAAAAGAAATCATATTGAGTTTTCTTATTCTCAGCTTGATTTTTCTGGCGGATTCTCAACAGGTTTTCTAGCCTCTGCTAATACCTTCTCTTTTGATATGCTCACCAACAAGGGCCTGCTGACAGCAATTTCTAGGCATCCATGTCACACTCTGGTGATATGTAAATGAGGAGGGCAATTCAGTCATAGAAATCAACTGTTTTATTAGGAGACTTCGTGCCTCCGGTTGTTCCGGACTTGGAGATCTGTAGGGGACTAGAGTTGGGTCCCAGGTGGTATCTGGCTAGGAATGGATGCCAGGACATTTAGTCCATTATAATTTGTTTGTTCTACCTCCACAGTTACATTGCATCTCCTCCCATCATCTTGTTGTTTTTGCTCCGTGATGTCCTTTCTTGAAACAAAGCTTAAAGGTTCCTTTTCTTCGACTCTCCTAAATCTCCTCTCCCTTATCTGTCTCTGGAACTTGTACCCACTCGTTAGGAAGCCCCTGCATGTTAGAAATGATCAGTTTCTGGCACTGGCTTTGATGAACCCTGTGTTAATCAAATTTCTCTCTCTCTGCAGGACCTATAACTTTGGATCCCAAAACAGCTAATCCCTGCCTTGTCCTATCTGAGGATCTGAGAAGTGTACGACTCAGAAATGTCCAGCACGATGTACCTGGCAACCCCAAGATTGCCCATGGCAACCCCGAGATATTTGACTTTGGTGCTTCTGTGTTGGGTGTGGAGAGCTTTACCTCAGGGAGGCATTACTGGGAGGTGGATGTGGAAAAGACAACAAACTGGCAGTTGGGTATATATGAAGACTCTGCCGCCAGACTCGTGCCCAAAGCTTCCAAAGGTAAAATCTTGCTCATGGGATGCAGAATGGGAACCAAATATACCTTGTGGGTCTTTCCTCCTTTAAAAGGGGTGTACTTGGAAGAGCAGATGCACAAAGTTGGAGTTTTCCTAGACTATAAGTATGGCCAGATATCATTCTATGATGTGACAAAGAGATTCCTCATTTATAATTTCTCTGATCTTGTCTTCAAAGGAGCTCTCAGGCCTATTTTTTCTCTTTGTTTTCCAAATGAAGGCACAAATTCAGACTCTCTTAGCATCTGCCTCCCTGATGTTTTTGTGGTGTGAAATCTAAAACCACAAGACACTCAAAAGTCTAGGGTATGACTTGGTAAAATAATTTATATTAAGTAATCTGATAAAAGATGTATTGTTCTTGAGCTGGAACCCAGTTCAGTACCCTAGAGCTTTTGTATTCATTGTGCTTTTCATATTTATTTACTGTAAGAGGCTACCTTCAAGCTGAGCCTTAACTGAAGGGGACCCCATACTAATTAGAACAACAAAGGCATAGACAGTATAAGATTGGGAAATTAGAGAAATATAGTCCTTAGGATTAGCTATCCTTAGGATTAAGTTGAAGACTCTGGAGATATTTTTGAAAATAGAATTAGGTATAATTAGGACTTTAGATTTGAGGATATCATCATAGTTACTTGTTACCTAATACTGACATTGAGGCATCCTGTTATTGACAGTGTGAAGACTGTAACACTTATTCCAAATGGAGAACAACTTAATTTTCCTGAATATTTTATCTGGGGGAGGTGGAGGTGTTGCTGAGAAATGTGAATATTTTACAATTCTTTTTTTATATATATATATTTTT
>NW_006283588.1:5363469-5366072 GCF_000327345.1 Myotis davidii
TTTTTAAAAAAAATAAAAACCATGACATTCTGGTTCATAGATCTATGCTCAACCACTGAACCACACTGGCCGGCCTGTAATCTACATTTTTACAAGAATATTAGATTTCGTAAAAGAAGCCTGATAGTTCAATGCTTTGAAACTCATTTATAGTATTGTCTTATAATGCTCTCATCTTCTCTATTTGACAATCCATTGAAAAATGTGTTTTTGTATAGCCTTGTCAGGGATGGTTATACAATTCTTAGAGTGTGACAACAAGTTTATAGGGAGACTTTTATGTGAAAAGCTTAATATTTTATTTCCCTTAATATTTCATATCCCATAATATTTTTAACAACCTGTACGTATACATTAAAGCTATTTAGCTGTTAAGTATTTAGTAAGTAACATGGACAAGGAACTCAATCTGGATCATCCTATCAGAAATCAAGCTCTGTCTTGATTCCCGTTGCATAGGAACCTGTTATGTAAGCATGACCAAGTAGGACAGTGGTCCGATTTTACTGACATTTCTTAAAAATGCAAACCAATTTCTACAGGAAGTGGAGGAAACATATCAGTTATACTCTTCTGGATAAATAAAAGGAACAAAGGCAATTATAAGAAAATTGCTCTGTTGGAATATGTATGGGAAGCCATAAAGTCTTAATTACTTGTGTTTTGGGGATAAATTTTTAATCAACCATTTGGAATTCCCAATTTTCTTCTTAAATATCTGGAGTGTGTGTGTGTGTGTGTGTGTGTGTGAAGATGTAGCTTTAGAAAATGCATTTGCACATCTTCACACCCAGTCACAAGAAGACATGGGGGTAGAGTAGCCCTGATCTGAGGATTGGGGGCTGGGCCAGCTGAGTGAGTTTGAAGTGAGATAATTACTATGATCACTAAGATTAAAAACTCAAAGCATGCCCTGCCTGGTTTGGCTCAATGGATGGAGCATAGGCCTTCGGACTGAAGAGTCCCAGGTTCGATTCCCAGTAGGGGGTGTGCAGAAGGCAGCCGATCAGTGATTCTCTGTCATCGTTGATGTTTCTATCTCTCCCTCTCCCTTCCTCTCTGAAATCAATAAAAATATATTTTAAAAAGTTATAACAAAAAAAACTTCAAAGCAATGGCCCTCAGACCCAATTTCCTAGGGAAAAAGAAACTGATGATTTATTATATAGAGCAATGTAAAAAATTTGTAATAATTGTCTTTATGGTACTAAATCTTTACCCTCATTTTATATCAAATTTCTCCTGCCTTTGAAACTTGACTACTAAGAACTATTTTCCCCAATCAGAAACCAAAAGAGAATGTAGCCTACCCTTTCAATGTCACTCTAGGACAGCGGTTCTCAACCTGTGGATCATCCTATCAGAAATCAAGCTCAGGGGTCACCTAAGACCACCAGAAAACACATATATAATTACATATTGTTTTTGTAATTAATCACTGTGCTTTAATTATGTTCAATGTGTAACAATGATATTGGGGGTCACCACAATATGAACTGTATTAAAGGGTCACGGCATTAGGAAGGTTGAGAACCACTGTTCTAGGACATTGTCTAACAAACAAAGATTACTTAAATTTTCTACAAAACTGTACTTGCACTTGACTTTGGTATTTACCGTTTGATGAGAACCCTCACACTGTAACGTTAACTTGAAGAATTATCTGTAGAAAAAAATATCCCCAAAGGTTTTGCTTTTTATTTTGCCCTGTGGAGTATTAACCAGTTTTGTATCTAACCTAAGCAATCTTATTTTAACATTCTTTTATAGTCCTGATGATCTGAATAAACTGCTTGCATTATTCTTGGAACCAAGTTTATTCTTTACCTGGATCCCTAGCTAATTCCTGAGTTGAATAAAATCTTCACATGTTCATCTTATTTGTATGAGGATTGTTTTTAAGCCTTTGAAAATAATACTTTGACACAGCCTACTGACCTTTCCAATGACGATATCCATTGCATCCTTCCAGTCACAAAGACTTTGCACATGCAGTTCTCTGTGCTTTAGTTATCACTTGTCTTTTTGCTACTTCTGGTTCATTCTATAGGTCTTCCTTTAAGTGTCAATGCTCTTTGGCATCCTTAACAAGAGTGAGTCCTGGGTGATCATTGCAGTAATTGCAGCTTGTTACACAAAGCACAGTTGTAGTTTTATACCAGTATTTGGGTGCTCCGTTGATTGCTTTCCCCATTAGACTATAAATCAATGAGAGTATGGACTGTGCCTGTTTTTGTGTTTTATCCTCTGATATTAAATAGTCCCTAGCACATACCTTCTTTCTATATGTGCTCACTAAGAATTGCGGCGAGGGAGAAAGCAGTAAGTGTGGTAAATTATAGGACTGGGCAGGTGGTGGTAGAGTATCCAAGTCCTGCAGAGGAGATATGCTAAAAGGTGAGTAAGACTATGCAGGTGAGTCTGGCTGGCATGGCTCAGTGGTTGAGTGTCAACCTATGAACCAAGAGGTCAAGATTCGATTCCTGGTTAGGGCACATTCTTTTGGTTGTGGGCTCAGTCTCCAGTGGGGATGTGCAGGAGGCAGCCAATCAGTGATTCTCATCATTGATGTTTCTATTTCTCTCTCCGTGTCTCTCTCTGAA
>NW_006283588.1:5366276-5386063 GCF_000327345.1 Myotis davidii
ACCTCTGGGTTAAGAACTGAGGGAAAGCCATCGCTGGTTTGGCTCAGTGGATAGAGCGCCGGCCTGTGGACTGAAGGGTCTCAGGTTTGATTCTAGTCAAGGGCATATGTCTGGGTTGCAGGCTTGATCCCCAGTGTGGGGCATGTAGGAGGCATCTGATCAATGATTCTCATCGTTGATGTTTCTACCTCTCCCTCTCTGAAATCAATAAAAACATTTTTTAAAAAAGAATTGAGGGAAGGCTCAAAGCTCATACCCATCCAGACTCATACCTTCATTTAAGAATCAGGCCAACCAGTCTGAAATTATCTGGGGTGAAAAGAAGGAAAGGTAAATGACCTCCCTGCAGTTAATATTTTGGTCTTTTGTAAAGCAAGAAGAGATAAAGAGGAAGAATTTATGGGGAATGGGGAAGTCAGTGATTTGAAGCTTTGATTTCTTGGATTTTCTGAGTCCATGGTCCAGTGAAGCACATAGATGGGGGTGGGGGAAAGATGCAGAAGGTTGCATTTTCATTGTCTCAACAATTCAGAAAGTATGCAAGAGAACAGGGACATTTGCCCTGAAGAGAGCCAATGTGAGATGGGAATTTACTCCACTTGAGAGGAAGGAATTCTCTGCAGTAGTAGGTGAATGCAGTAGAATTACAAAAAGGGTGTTAAAATTAAATACTCCATATTAAAAGAATTTGTGCTTATACTGTCTGCACGGTAAGGTTCCAAATGCATAATGTGTATTACCTCATTTCCTAATTCTTTTCTAAGTGGTATATGCTTTTTATTTTTAATTTACCAAGACAAATATGCTAAAAATCACCGGGTAGTGATACAGACTCTTGAACAAACAGGTTATTTATTCTTTCCACCTACATAGATTGTGTCTCCCTAAAGGTATGCAAGCAGCGAGATAACTGAGGTTGACTAGGGGGAAAGGTGGGGAGAGCTGAGACCTGGTATGGATGTGAAAGTAAAATTCACATGTTTCAAAAGAAGAGGTTGATGGAGACAATGTGAAATTATTTTCATGAAGTATCTTTTATGTGTTTGTATAAAAAACCCTCTTAGTTAAAAGTTTAAAACCTTATGTGAATGTTTTTTCTAAGTGAGTATTTTTTTTTAATATATTTTATTGATTTTTTACAGAGAGGAAGGGAGAGAGATAGAGTCAGAAACATAGATGAGAGAGAACCATCAATCAGTCGCCTCCTGCACATCCCCCACCGGGGATGTGCCCACAACCCAGGTACATGCCCTTGACCGGAATCGAACCTGGGACCTTTCAGTCCGCAGGCCCACGCTCTATCCACTGAGCCAAACCGGTTTTGGCCTAAGTGAGCATTTTAATCAGCTCTGTGTTCATCCCAACAAACACGCTAATCAGCTCCAGATTACCCCGCACTGTGTTTCTTGTTTCAGATAGGAGAACTATGTGGTCCTTCCAGGTGCTTAGAGATACTAGTAGATCTTCTATTTGAAAAAGGGGGAGGGTATTAGGGTCTAAGGTTACTGGTTGCAGTTCCTCTTTTGTTCTTTAGCTTGTGAAATTTCTGAAGTTAAAAGCTGTTGATGTTGAGATTCAGAACTTGCATTTTCATCCAAGGACTATGAATGTGCATTTTCCTCTGAGAATGTACCATCCTTATATTCATTGTGGACTTACAGTGATTGTTCTGGAGAGAAAGGCAGAGATACTAGTTTCCTGGGTCTATAGTAATTTGGGGAACTGGAGGTGTGTGGCACACATCATCTCTTTTAGGCCAGACCCTCTATGTAAAAACTTAGGAAAAAACTTGTGGCTGTCCATCAAGAATGTCTTCCTCACCCCTATAGAGTCTGAGCCAATTACATTTCTAAATGTGCCAACCTCTTAGGCATCCCGTGTTTTGTATAAGCTTCGTGGGTTCCCTTTGTTTGAATTTACTTTAGAATCATCATTGACTCCTTTATTTTGCTCTCATTTTACATTCAATCCATTAGCAAGTACTGTTAACTTCAATGTGTATCAAAATCCAACCTTTTTTTTTTTACTATCTTTCCTCTTATCACACTAGTCCAATCCCCTGTCTTTAATTTAGACTACTGTGGCAGCCTTCTCTCTGGTTTTGCTTCTACTCTAGTCCCCCACAATCTATTCTCCACAAAGAAAGTCCTTCCCCGAACATTCTATCCAAACCAATCCTCACTTTCTTTTTTGTTTTTTTTCAATCCTCACTTTCATTCCTTTAATTCTTACCGTACAGCAGTGGTTCTCAGCCTTCTGGCCCTTTAAATACAGTTCCTCATATTGTGGCCCAACCATAAAATTATTTTCGTTGCTACTTCATAACTGTATTGTTGCTACTGTTATAAATCGTAATGTAAATATCTGATATGCAGGATGGTCTTAGGCGACCCCTGTGAAAGGGTCGTTTGACCGCCAAAGGGGTCATGACCCACAGGTTGAGAACTGCTGGTCTATTGGATTAACATGATGTGTTTTGTTCCCCCAGTGGAAGGTCAGACAGTGCAGCCATATTTTTGTAGAGTTTGCAGGATAAATGCATTTGCCCTTTGGAAAAGATATCTGATTTACCTCTGTCTTTCACCTTAAACAATGTGAAAGTCCAGCAGTAGTCACTCATTAAATATTTGGTGAATGGACTTTTTAAAAAATGAATGGGCTTTTTCTTCATGTGTTGGTTGATAGTGAGATACTCTACTGAAAAGAAAATAAGATAAGGCAGGCCTACTGAATAGTGAGACTCACACTCCTACCCCCTCTTGGCTTCTAGAATGCTGGTAATCAGGTTTATCCCCGGCGTCAAGACAGACTCTTAATCCAAGATGAAAACTGCCCAAGGGAAAGACCTGGTATTTGGTGTCCCACATAGTTTCAAGCCACTTATCAAGCCTACTCATAGATAAAAATGGACAACAAATGATCATTTATATTTCATATTTTTCTTAAATGATAAAGACTGACAGTAGGAAGTAGAATTTGGAGTAAAACCTCAAAACTATAGTTAACATTATTAGATGAAAAGACATTCTAGCAATAGTGTGTAATTTGAAATATCCTAGAAAGGAGAGGAAGAAGATGGAAACTGAAAAAATCGAAGGCATGTCACTGGAAATGCTGTCCCTCTGCAGTGGCTGCATAAAGTGACCGAGCAGCACTGAACACTCCAGGAGACTGGGGCAGGAAGATGAAGGAAATGCCCCCAGGGCTGATTGGTCAGCTCAATGACCCAAAGACTGGGTCCATAATCTTTCCATCTTGCCACTCTCTCTCCATCCTCCCCTCAACATTTTGCCCCTTGCCCTCTGCAGTGACCTTCACTCATCACAGATGATTGTTGTAGTTCTAGGCATTACCCCCATCCAAGCAGGAACATCCAAAATGGGGCAGGGAGGGAGATTTCTAATTTGAGATTCTCTCATGTCTAGCATAACTGCCTACTCGCACAATAAGACTTCCAGAAAGCAAACCTATGTTTATTAGACGTAGTGCAGTAAGGAAAAACATACTTGACAGGCTCTAAGGAGGGTCACGAATGGGGAAATGAGTGAAGGATAATTATATGGGTTTAGGGTCTCTGTCTGATAATTTCCAAGGTGGTTTTTGCCAGGCAGAGAGCTGATAGAAGCTGAGCCAACTTTATGGCATCATCGCAGAGGATCAGTGATTATAGGGAGGCAGGGGGCTAAGCAAGAATGGATGAGCACGCTGTTGTTCAAACTGTTTTAGGTGATTCATAGTCTTATCCTTCAGGAGGGAATTGCCTTAAGCAGACATAGGATTATTTTTGTTTGGTCTCAGTATTATTTAACATAGGGGTAGGTCATTCTGTTGGTTTCAGTTCTCCTTCCTTAGGCAAGAGAATTTGTCCTATTTTCCAGGAGACAGCCTCGTACCTGGGTCTCGTACAGAAACAAGTAAAGCCACTTACTGTGACATGTTCCTCTGTGTATCTGGAA
Organism: Myotis davidii; assembly: GCF_000327345.1. Lineage (NCBI taxonomy): Eukaryota > Metazoa > Chordata > Mammalia > Chiroptera > Vespertilionidae > Myotis > Myotis davidii. The sequence goes on from NW_006283588.1 coordinate 5,370,233, forward strand.
GGGAGGAGAGAGACAGTCATAAAAATGGGATCATGTTAAAGATCCCTTTTTTTTTCTCCTTTGCATTACTGAGGTCGTTAGTCTAATTTGATTGAATTATTCAGCCTTTCTGTATCTTCCTGATGCTGGCAGCACCTGGGAGTGCCTCAGCCCAATCCAAAATAAGGAATTTGAGAGAGTAACAGAGAAATTTAGCAAAGAACCGTAAATTTATTAAAGCAACAGGACGCCCTCAAGAAGTGAGAGCGGGCGACTTTGGAGAACAAGATGCACAGGTGGGGTCTGGGTTGGAAGGTGTTTATTAAAGTGGGCAAGGGTGGGGATAGGGTGGTCCTCTGCTTCTGACGCTGGTGTGATGACTGCCCATGAGGCTCATCCTTCTCTTTCCTCTCCAGCTAGCGATTCGCTTTTGGTCTTCTCTAGAGGGAAAGGGGGAGGGGTGGAGCTTGGGGGGAAGAAAGTCACTGATCTTATCATGTGACTACAGATAAATGGAACGGAGTTGTAGTATGACCATTGTTTAGCAAAAGACAGTTTTCTCAAAGCTTCCCCAGTGCATAAGTTGGCTTTGGGAAGTCCTTGACAAATGGGTTTCCTTCCAGGTGAGCATCAGTAGAGAAAGCACTCAAGCAGGGTTCGAATGTAAATCCTTTAAACTCTCAAGAACACAATTTTAATTCAAATCTGAGTGCTCTTGTCAATGCGTAGACATGCCTGACAAAGAAAGCCAAGCTTCACTTCCTCACTCAGGAAGGAACCATGCCAGAGCAGCTGAAGGTACACTGTCAGCAGGATTAGACACCCATGTTGTTACGTGTTCCATTTCCATTCTCAAGAATTGAGGGCTAGTGAATTGATACCCAAAGCTTTTGAAAAAAAGATGAAAATGAAGAATAGTGGTGTCTTTTATACAAGAGCACCGCCTCACCTATTCTGTAGGCCCAGATACTGCCCATCCATCTACACCACTTGTAGGTCTCTGAGAGTGGAAAATGGCCGAGTTAGGGAACTTTATATCAGAAGTTTGCAGTGTTAGAAAAGACTTTCTGACCAGATTTTTCTTTTTAAAAAATTAAAATTTTCTTTTTAATTAAATGTATTGGGAAGACATTAGTTATTAAAATTATATAGGTTCAAGAATACAATTTTATGCCCTAGTTAGTTTGGCTCAGTGGATAGAGGATTGGCCTGTAGACTGAAGGGTTCTGGGTTCAATTCCAGTCAAGGGCACATGCCTGGGTTGCAGGTTCGGTCCCCAGTAGGGGGCGTGCAGGAGGCAGCCAATCAATGGTTCTCTCTCATCGTTGATGTTTCTATCTCTCCCTCTCCTTTCCTCTCCAAAATCAATAAGAATATATGTATAAAAAAATAAAAGAATACAATTTTATGATACATCATCTCTATATTGCATTGTGTACCCATCACCCATAGTCAAATCCGTAACCATATATTAGACCCTCTTTACCCTCCCCCCAGTAACCACCCTACTGTTGTCTGTGTCTATGAGTTTTTGTTTTTTCTTGTTTGCTCATTTGTTGCTTTCACCCCACATATAAGTGACATCGTATGGTTCTTGACTTTTCCTTCTTTACCTCAACTTTTTATTTGAAAAAAAAAAAAAAAGTCACCTACAGAAGGGTTGAAACTGAATCCCAGGGAATAGCTATACACCTTCATGTTTTGCCGCATTTGGTTTACCACCCACTCTTCCTCTCCACTCAGATACACATTCAGACTTTGGTTTTGATTGGGCAGAAATCAAATAACTCTGTGTAATCCTGGTAGGGGATGGGGAGGCGCATTTCAGGTATTTTCAGAGGCCTACAAACTAGTCTGGACCCTGGTGTTGAAGAAAACACAAGTCCTAACACCTCCTCCTTCTCTTCTCTCTCCCCCAAAAAAGGAAGTGATTCGCTGGAGAAGTTTGTATTTCCTCTGTTCTCCTAGAGTGGGTTTAGGAAAGACTTGTATGGTTTCAGTAAACTGAGGAGGTATCTTTTTGTTAATTCACTGGTCTGCTGATGCTATGAGCTGGGAGTCTGGCCTTTGTTGAATGACTTGAGAGAGTAATTGGAGGTTTGCCCTATACAGGAGGAAGGAAGAGATTTATAATCTTCCTTCAAGTTTGTCAGGAGCAACTTCTCATGAGAGTTTAAGAAAAACACTGAGAATATTCGTGAGCTGTCATGAAAATAGAAAAGTATGAACTAGCCCCCCAAGCTCTATTGCACAAATAAAAATACAATTAATTTGATACAGACTATTTCTTGCAATTTCCCTTTGTTAAAGTTTTAATTTGTGTAACTGGAATCATACTATGTATGATTATAAAATCACCTAATTTGCTTTGATGACTAATTTATAAGGCTATGTGGAGACTTGTTTTTAAAATTTAATTTTTGAATAGGTAATACACTTCCCAACATCTGCTTCTCCATCCAATCAGATATCCCTCTCCAGAGAGTTTATAAATTAGCAAGCATATATATATATTTGTAGCAAAGTAATTATAGCATACTTTTTATATACTTTTTTCACAAAATAATATATTATGAAATTTATATTTTTCCTATGTTTTGTTCATGTGGCATGTATATTCAAAAGCATACTACTGTGTTTTATATACTAGATGTTCTGTTAATAATTTGTCTTCATATTTTCACTGTTACACATCATGGTCCAATAATAGCCTTGAATAATACAATTTTATATAATGCATGTTCAATGATATATTTAGAGTGAATTTCCTGTAAGTAGAAATAGTGGGTCACAAATAATGTACCTTGTAATTTTTATATATGTCACAGTTCTTTTATATCTATTCTATTGGCAGACATTTGTATTGTTCCTAGTTTTTAGGTATTCTGAACAAAATTTCTGTAAATGTTCCTATAAACATTTTTTGGTGGACACATGCATTAATTTCACTTGGTTAAGTATCTAGAAAGGTAATTGCTGAGCCACTGAGTTCTGAAACATGAAAATAATGCATCTAAGAGTTAGTGTACACCTACATCTTGGCATGTTATTACTTGTAGCATGGCAGTAGTGTGTGTGTGTGCACATGTATGTGCGTAGTATTTTGTAGATGGAACATTAATAATAGCTAAATAAGTGGAATGACAAAAATAAATCTTATTTATTGAAAGAAAAAAAATCCTCAAATTTATAAAATACTAGGGATTAACAAGAAATGTGAAAGACTTATGGAAAAGTTAATGATAAAGTTTATTTAAAGACCTTAAAAGTAGGAAGGCACATTATACTTCTAATGGAACACTTAGTATTTTACAAATGCCAATTGTTACCTAATTTATAAAGTGATTCCATGAAGCCCCTTCAAGATTTTCTTGGAATATGACAAATGATTCTAAAGTATAAATGGAATAATAAATGTGTGAAAAGAGCCAATAAAAGTATCCAAAGGAAAAATAGAGGGTGGGGATTCCCCATGAGATATAGACAATAAATTATTTAGTAAACAGTTTGGGACAGTTGGCTCTGGTTTTAGGAATAAAATGCATATCCTTACCTCAAACTCAATAATAAATTCCAGATGGATTAGAGACATAAGTGCAAACAAATTAATCTAACATTGTGAAAGAGACTACAAAAAATAGTTTTATAATTTTGGAATAGAAAATCTTTTCTAAGTAAGCATGCATAAATCCTAGATGCAATAAAATAAAGATTGAAATATTTAAAACTGCATAAAGTTAAAGATGAATGGCAAACTAGGGAAAATGTTATACGACATCTATGACAAAGTATTGATAGTTTTAATATCAACAGATCAATAGAAGAAAAAGAGTCCAATAGAAAATAAGTAAAGAACAATAAAAGGTATTTCACAATGGCAAAGATAAAAGTAGACAATAAATACGCATTTACCTTCACTAATAATGCATGGAATACAAATTCAGGCATTAAGAAGAGGATGATTTTTTTACATGTGTAAATATTTATAGCACTGGGTTTTTTTGCCAAGGTTATGAGAAACAGACACTCTCATATTTGCTTGGAGTTAGTATGTACAAATCCCATCTCTTTATAGGCAACCTGGAAAAATCTATTTAAATCATTGGTTGGGATACATCAAGTCCACCGTTAGGACCTACCCAATGAAAATCATTGGACAGGGACATAAAGATGAATTCCTTGTAACACTGTTATAGAGGGGACAATATCAATAGGGGAATAAGTAAATTATGAATCATTTAACTGTTAAACAGGAGATAGAAGGATGGATGGAAAAGATGCCTGAATTATACTTTGAGTGATGAAAGCAGCATTCAGGGAAACTTAGGTTTTTATGTAACTGCTTTTTAGTGTTCTAGAGTATGTACACAGCAGATTTTTTAAACAACCACTTTCTTATTTTTTAATTTTTTTTAAATTGATTTTCGAGAGAGAGGAAGGGAGACATGGAGAGAGAGAACGAGAAACATTGATGAGAGAAACATCAATTGGTTGCCTCCCATACAGTCCAGAACTGAATCTGCACCTGGGCATGTGCCCTGACAGAAACAAACTGGTGACTTTTTAGTGTGTGGGACAACGCTCAACCAACTGAGCCACCCCAGCCAGGGCTACCATTTCCTTATCAATGTGCATTTCAGTCGCTGTCATTTTTTTCACTGTAACAAAGAGTGTTGCAATAAATATCTTTGCACAATGCTTTTTCTCGCCCTCCCACCCATATGTTTGAATGTCCCTTTCAGATAGATACCCAAATATCATCTAGCTGGATATTTGGCAGATACCCAAACTAAAATGTTTTTGCATGTGAGACTTCTATGCTCTGTGTGTGCCCTAAATCTTCCAGTGACTTCTTCAGACTAAAAGCCAAAGTCTTTTTTTTTTAATGTATTTTTATTGAATTCAGAGAGGAAGGGAGAGGGAGAGAGAGACAGAAACATCAATGATGAGAGAATCACAGATTGGTTGCTTCCTGCACTCCCCCTATTGGGACATAAAGATGAATTCCTTGTAACACTGTTATAGAGGGGACAATATCAATAGGGGAATAAGTAAATTATGAATCATTTAACTGTTGGGGACCGAGCCTACAACCTGGGCTTATGCCCTTAACTGGAATCGAACCCAGGACCTTTTAGTCAGCAGGCTAATGCTCTATCCACTGAGCCAAACCAGCTAGGGCACCAGAGTCTTTTTAATGACCTATAAAGATCAATATGGTCTGGTCTCTCATGTCCCACCCCCATAACCACCATTACCTCTTATCACCCCTGACTCAACTTCTCATTCTCTCTGCTGAAGTAAAACCAGTTTTATTTTCTTCAAATGCCTGAGGGACACTCACTCAATGCCCTGACACATTCTACCTTTGTGGCCTACAATTCTCTCCCTAAAATAGTTCCATGGCTCATTCCATCTAAGTGTCAGTACAAATTTTAATTTGAAAAGTTAAATTAGAAAGCTGATTTCAAAGTGCTTATTGAAAAATAAATGAATAGGGGAAAAAAGCTAGAAAAATTTAAAAATGTTACAATATGCAAGTGATTGCCTACAAGATGAGACAATATAACTAATAATAAAACATGGTATTACTAGTGAAAGACTATATATTTGGGAAATGATAGATTATTCAACAAAAGGTGTTGCAGCAAGTGGAAATATTTTAGGAAGAAATCTGTATCCCTACCTCGCACTTTATACCACAATAAATCCCAATGATTATGTATTTACACTTGGAAACTGACACAAAAATAATAGTAAAAGAAAATGGAAGAATATGCTTATAAAATTGTATAAGATTCCTTAGATGACATTAAACTCAAAAAGCACTAAAAATACAGATTGCTTTGACTTAAAAAATAATTGAAACTTTCTTCATAACCACAATTTTAAAATAATAAAAATGAAAGACAAGTGGGAAATTAGAAAACAAATATATACCTCACATCACAAACAAAAGACAAATGTAGTTAATTTTTAAGAATTTTCTTCAAATGAATGGTGTAAAAATAGGAAAATATGTGAAGAATACCATAGATCGTTTATAGGAAGAGAAATGTCAATAGTTTTTAAACTCATGAAAAGATGTTCATAGTAATAGAAATGCAAATTAAGTCTATCTGGAGGTACTATTTCTCATGAAATTGGCAAAAATCCAACATTTTGACAACCTGGCAGGACTGTGGCAACATCGGTACTTTCTGGTCATTGTTTGTGGGAGTGGGAAGTTCTTGATACCCAGCCACACTGGCCTTGTATATCCTTCCTCAGGATCTTCCTCCTGAAGTTTCCTCTGTGTAGTGCCCAGTTAACGCCTCTGCATTAAAGCAAAGCTTAACATCACGTCCTGAAGAAAGTCTTCTCTGACCTTCTCCCCCCAATTGTTCTCCTGCCCTAGTGCACATCATACCCTTTCATGCCACCTCTCATAAACGGTGTGCATCCATCTAGTATTTGTTTTCCCCACTCAAATTAAAAATTTATGAGGTCAGAAATCTCAGCTGTCATTTCCTTCGATACTTGGCACCTAGTACTACAATTGTATTGCAATTAAGGAATTAACTTTTGAGTTGTGTGTGCCTTTTAATTAACCTCTCTCACCCTCAAGAAAATACACATCTCTTTGGAAAATTGCTACTATTAGATGGATACCATAAAGTATATAATATAATACTTAATATAAGGAAAACTCTCAAATTATAGTATTTAATTATTACCATCACATCTGAAAGATCGACATTTGCCAAACTTCAGTCATCTCTGTCACTGCTTCACTAGCATTGCAATGTTCTAAACTCTTATTTACTTAATATTTTTCTTTATAATGATTGACTTCTTAAAATTAAATGTCTACTGTAACCTCATACTAAATTAATATCCGTGAAATTATTAGTTTTTGTAATATAGTTCCTCCAATAAATCATTATCTAATAAAAAATGTTTCTGGTGATCAACTAAAATCATCATGAGAAGGTGCTACTTGACTCAATCTTTGAGAAATGCTAAGATATATAATCACTTCCCCTTCGTATGTCTCAGTTGAACCTATTAAAGTTATTTATCTCCGTGTTTATCTTCATCATTAACTGGAATCTCTAAGGGCAAGGATTGTGACTGTAAATTCTATTGCCGGTGATTACCAAGATACTTTTCCAGAACAGCAGCTCAGTAAATGTTTGTGAAATGAATTATACAGCTTTTAAGTACCTACATTGATTAAAAAATGTGCTAGGCATGTTGACAGAATTCAAGGAATAATCAGACACAGAATCCCAATCATGAAGATAACAAACTACAGAAAAAATACTTTTATTTTTTCTATAAAAATATATATGGTCCTAACCGGTTTGGCTCAATGGATAGAGTGTCCACCTGCAGACTGAAAGGTCGCAGGTTTGATTCCAGTCGAGGGCATGTACCTTGGTTGCGGGCACATCCCCAGTAGGGAGTGTGCAGGAGGCAGCTGATAGATGTTTCTCTCTCATCGATGTTTCTAACTCTCTATCCCTCTCCCTTCCTCTCTAAAACAATAAAATACATTTTTAAAAATGTATATGTTATGTGTTTTATATTCATATATGCATGTATAGTTAATTTTCATGAGTATTACTAATGTTAAGATTAGTAACTTTTAGCCTAAAATTATATTCAAATTATACCTTAAAAGACAAGGATGTGAATTATTCATATGTGTGTATTACTGTGTGTGTCTGCTTGCATGTAAGCTTTGTATGATATTCAAAAGTACAAAAGGTACTTACTTGTAGTGACAGTTCTCCTGGGTAAACAGAAATCATCCCTTGGCCCTGGCTGGGAGCTCAGTGGGTTAGAGCATTGTCCCAGTTCACCAAGGTTGCAGGTTCCATCTCCAGTCCAGGCATATACAAGAACCAACCAAGGAATGCATAAACAAGTGGGACAACAAATCAATGTCTCTCTCTCACTCCCTCTCATTTTATAAAAGTAGAAATGGGCCCTGTTACCAGTTTCTTTTTAAAATATATTTTATTGATTTTTTACAGAGAGGAAGGGAGAGGGATAGAGTTAGAAACATCGATCAGCTGCCTCCTGCACACTCGCCACTGGGTATGTGCCCACAACCAAGGTACATGTCCCTGACTGGAATCAAACCTGGGACCCTTGAGTCTGCAGGCCAACGCTCTATCCACTGAGCCAAACCAGTCAGGGCTGTTACCAGTTTCTTGTACTCAACCACCACCTGGAGATATCCTGTGCATATTAAGGAAATACTGAGGACAGCAATTCAAGAAGAGAAAATTGCAAATGCAAAGCCAGTGAGGTGGGAAAGTGAGGAAAATGTAATGACAAATTTAGAGTAGAAAGTAGTAAAAATATGTTAGCGTTTCTGAAAATTCACAGAAGTTAAACTACAAATGTCTTTAAAATGTGGGATTAATTTTTTAAACGTCCTTTATACTTAAAGAAAAGAACATGGAAGTTACAAGGTGATATAATTTTTTTTAACTCTAAGTTGCAATGATCTCAATATCTGATAACACTGTTGGCCAGCGTGACGGAAAATGATGCCCCTGGACATTGTTGATGGAAATATAAATCAGTGTAGTGTCTTGGTAGAAAATGTGCCAATATCCATTAAAATGTTAAAAGCATTTACTCTTTGATCCAACAATTCCATTTCTAGGATATTATCCTCCAGATACTTGCACACATGAGCAACGATACCCATACAAAGACATTTATTGCAACATTGTTTAAAGTCACAAAATCCTAAATAATCCCAGTAACAGACTGGCCTAATAAATTGAGGACATATCCAAGGGATCCTAGGCCATCTATGTAAAGAAGAGTTTTCCAAAAATTAATATAAAATGATCCCCAAAATATAGTAGATGCAAAAGGGAAGGTACAACAATTGTATATTGATTGTTCCTATTTAAGGGGAGAAAAAAATTTACTCTATACCCTTTTGTAGCAGTTGAATTTTATCATTGTTGAGCCGGCAAATATTTGTTGAGTACCTACTAAATGCGTGTCATTTTTGTAATTGCTAGAGATAAAGTACTTACTTTGAGTGAGTTTACATTGCACATGTACATATTATAAAAAATGTGAAGCTCATAGTGCAAATATGATTAATATAGTTCAACAATTTTTAATTTTATTTCTGTACATAAATAATAATTGTTTTAACCATTGCTCTCTTTCCCATCTAAAACTTTGTTTATACAATAAAATGCAAGCATTAAAAATTCATTATTCTTTTCACATCAACTTTAAGTGAGACAGCCAAACCTTAAAGTTAAATTAAAAAGTTCGGCATCAGCCCTAGCCACTGTGGTTCAGTGGATAGAATGGCAAGCCTGCAGATTAAAGGGTCCCAGGTTCAATTCCAATCAAGGGCACGTGCCGTGGTTGCAGCCTCCTCCCTGGTCAGGGCGCATGCAAGAGGCAACCAATTGATGTGTTTCTCTAAGGAAAGACAGCAAGGAAGTAAGTGCAAATATAGATTATTATGAGGCCAACAGAGAAGTGATGTAGGGATGTTTGTTTCACAAACTGCAGATCAGTTAACTGAAGCCATTAAATAAAGTGCCTTCACTGGAATGTGCTTTGTGATGTACCAGGAGGCTTGCAATTGCTGGGATAATATGCCACACACTGCACCCTCGTACTGCATTTAATGCGATTGTTGTTCTTGTTCGCTAGATTGAATTAAATTCCTTTTATTTTATTGAGCTAATTATTCCATCATAGTTTCTATGTGTTCCCCCAAAGACGAGTTTCCTTATGCAAGAATACAATGAAACAGCCCACAGAGATAAGCCAAGTGTGGGCATGTTATCCTTCTTTTACTTGGACTAGAAGTGTGTTTTTTGTGCTAAAATTAGATTGGAGAGGGAGGTGAATTCTATTAAATTAAACCACAGAGAGCTTACATGAATATGGACTGAGCTTGGGTGACTTTGCAATTGTATGCCGAAATCTTGAGTAGGTGAGATGCATAGCAAAACTTTGGGGAAGTGTCGTGATGTGGTGTGAGTCATCATCATGTTCTTGAACATCAAGGTCCTGGGAAGTTTGGGGGCACTGGGAGCCTCTGCAGTTGAATTAATGTAACATAAAAGGAGGACACAGTTTTGTGTACTGCTAATCAAGAAGCATGTCTGTGAACAATTTTGGCTGTGTTGGTTGAATATTTAGTTGTTTAATTTTTAAACTATACAAACAGTTCGGCAATATTTGAAAGTGTACGTTTTACCAAATATCTAAAGAATAACTTTAAAGAAAAGTTTACTCCCATGTTCCCGACTTCAGTGAATGTTAACATTTTGTTTCAGAGACAAAGCCTTGAGTTAATTTGAAGAAGATGAGCAAAATCAAAAGGAAGCAAAGATAGCAATCTCACTTTCTTTAATTAAAGGTGAAATGAATTCAAAGTGAAAACCAGTTAAGAGTGGAAACTCTCAGCAGGACCAGAGTCCCTTGTGTGTTCTCTTTTCACTTCCAGGAGTGGCTCAGTAAGTGCTTCCCCAGAGGAGGGGGCAAGCCACCCCTGGGAAATAGAAAGAGCTAGCGATTCTTGTAAGCTAACACGTGTCATTTACAAGAATGTACAAACCCGAAAGTGTTCTCCTGAAATTAAACAGTTGTTTCTCTCTCTCTCTCTCCCCTATAATATTTCGTAGGACAACTAAATATAATATTCCTCCTAATATGATACAATATTTGGGAATTTCCAAAATAAAATAAACAAGCCTTATAAATACCTATATACACACATATATATGTGTGTGTGTATATGTATATATATATATACACACACATATATACACATATACTAGAAGCCCGATGCATGAAATTTGTGCAAGAGTAGGCCTTCCTTCCCCTAGCTTCCAGCACCGGCTTCCCGCTGGAGCCCGGGACCCGGGCTTCCCTTGCAACCCCGGCTCCGTTCCGAAGGTCGTCCAGAAGGATGTCCAGTCTAATTAGCATATTATGCTTTTACTAGAGGCCTGGTGCACGAAATCGTGCACGGGTGGGGTCCCTAGGCCTGGTCAGCAATCGGGGCCGATTGGGGCCACAGGAGGTTGGCTGGCCAGCCCGATTGGGGCCATCGGGCCAGCTGGCAGGGGCGGAGGGTCCACAGGAGGTTGGCTGTGGGAGTGCACTGACCACCAGGGGCCAGCTCCTGCATTGAGTGTCTGCCACCTGGTGGTCAGTCTGCATCATAGCGACCGGTTCAGTCGTTCGGTCACTTAGGCTTTTATATATAGAGATTATTATAGATACACATATATATATGTATGCAAGAATGCTCTCTGTAGATGTTTTCTGAGAAATAAGAACCTTTAGCCAGAAGTGTGCTACTAATTTCATTGTGTTGATAATGATGATAGCTATTCAATGTAATTTTTTTCCACCAGGAAAGTGCAGTTTGTTTTGTACTGGTGGTTGGATTGTTTCTTCTATTTATCCTGAGAATCATTCTCAGTGTTTGTTATGGTTGTTTTGTTGTAATTTTTATTTTTGTAGAATCCAATTTTTCTGATCTATAAGGTGTTCTGATTTCAGGACTTCAGTTTTTCTGTAACAAGATCAGGTGTCTTTGTTCAGTCTTCAATTTCTAAGGCATGTGTGTGGTTAGATAGATTGGCCAGAGAATGCATTAGGGTCAGCCAGCTCAGATGTAAACTTAAGACATCTTGTTTGCTTTTCTTACAGTGAATAAATAATACTTAACTCTGCAAAAGACTGTCTCTTATTCTTAAAACTTTGAGGAGTATGAGACATAGAGACTTCATGCAATATATACTTGAAAAGTAATTTAGACAAACGTGAACAGTCAGAAGTAGGTCTTAACCTGAATAAATCTTTATTCAAACTCATGACTTTTAAGAAAGAAATCCATGTTTATCTTTGTCAAAGTTATTCTCTAACATTTTGTTGTGAAAGTTTCTTGAGTATATTTTCAGATATTCTCTAATCAATCAGTTAATTTATTTTAAAACATAAATGGAAATGCACTATATATAGGGTTCTGAAAGCTGCCTTTCTCACTAAATAAATCTTGCCTACAAATAGGCAGAGATCTCCTTAATTGCCTTTTACTGGCTGCATTTTTGAATGTTTATATTACGAATAATCCATATTAAGTTGAGAAAGTCCCCTCTTGATGAACTCTAGGTTGTTCCTACATTTTTGTGACTATAAATACTCGTGTCTTGAATATCCTTCTATATAATATTTATGAACTTGCCAAGTGTCTGTAGACTATTTCTAGATGTGAAATTAGTGAGGCAACAAGAATCAGTTTTAGAATCTAACTTTTAAAATGTGTCGATATTTTATTCTTACTTACAATTTTCTGACATTTAAGGGTGTATTCTCAGGAAGCTAGTCTATATAGTTACTGAAATAAATAAAATCTCATTTACAGGGTAATAATATCAATTTGAGTAAAAAGTAAACGTGAGTTTTGTGAATGTAGTAAAACATTTTAATGTGTACCTAGTGATGAAATTACATCTCAGTTTAACAGTAAGGTAATAATTTAATCTAATACTAGGGCAACTAAATATTAATGTGATACAATATAAAGTATAGTACAACTTATAAAATATACTTGCCAAAAATAATTACCCTGTAGCTATGAAATCCTTACATCTCATTTCAACCATTTCTGAAAATACAGGTGATAAAGAAACTTAAATGGTATCATGGGGGAATAATTAGACAAATCTAAAAGGTGAGGGATTCCAGCCCAGCCGGAGTGGCTCAGTGGTTGAGCATTGATCTATGAACCAGGAGGTCACAGTTCGATTCCCAGTCAAGGCACATGCCCAGGTTGAGGGCTCGATTCCCAATGATTCTCTCTCTCATTGAATTGATATTTCTCTCTCTCTCTCTCTCTCTCTCTCTCTCTCTCTCTCTCCCTTCATCTCTGAAATCAAAGAGAAAATAACAAAGAAACAGATGAATACAAGTTGAGAAACATTCTACAAAATAGCTGCTCTTTCAAAAGATTAATGCATTAAAAGACCTAAAAAAAAAAAAAAAGCCAGATAACTATTCTAGACTAAAGAGACTTGGCAACTAAATGTAATGTGTGCCTTGATTAAATTTTAGGTTAGAGAAAACAATAGCACAAAAAAACTAACTGTAGTAAGACTAATGGAAAAATTGAAATATAATAGTATATTTGATAAGTGTATCGCTGTTTGTACTTCCTGAATGTGCTATTCATAGTGTGGTTATGGAGAAAATGTGCTGGTCCTTGGGAAATACAGAAAAGTGTCAATGATGCCTGCAACTAACACTCAGAGGGTTCATCGCTTCCCCTGCCCCCGCCAAAAGTGTGGATGTGTAAGTCCACATATGTGTGTGTTTGCTTTACATATGCTTGTGTGTGTATGAGAGAATGACCATGCAAATGTCGCAAAATGCTACCAGTTAGTGAACAGATACGAAAGGTATATAATTGTATTAGTTTGCTGCGACTGCTGTAACAAAATACCATAGGTGGGATGGCTTAAACAACAAAGATTTATTTTCCCCCAATTCTGAAGGTTGGAAGTCCAAGGTCAAAGTGTCACCTGGTAAGATTTTTCTGAGGCCTCTGTCTTTGGCTTGCAGATGGCTACCCTGTTGCTGCCCTTTCACATGGTCACCCAGGCACCCACCCCTGGAGTCTGCACATCCAAATTTTCTATTCTTTTTTTGAATTGAATTTATTGGGGTGACATTGATAAATAAAATTATATAGATTTCCGGTGTACAGTTCCATAACACAGCATCTGTATATTGTATTGTGTGTCTTCACCCTAAGTCAAGTCTCCTTCCATCACCATTTATCCTGCCCCTACCTCCCCCAAACTTCCTTTCCTTCTGGTAATCACCATACTATTGTCTGTGTCCAGGAGGTTTTGTCCTTCTTCTTTTTCTCCTTTCCTTTGTTTTGCTAATCCCTTCAAATATTCTATTCTTAAAAGAACACCAGTCTGTGTGGATTATGGCCCATTTTGTCAGCCTTCTTTTAACTTAATCCATGATTTAAAGGCCCTGTCTCCAAAAAATAATCATATACCCAGAACAATCCAATGAATACCTGTTTCCATGGGCTGAATTCTGTTCCTCCAAACTTTATATGTTTATGTTGAAACCTTAACCCCAAGAACCTCATAAGATGCTACAGGAAGTTTTGTTGTTGTTGTTTTTAAGGAAAAGAATCAACAGAAGCTGGACTGTTAGTAAACTTCTGTCAGCCCAGCTGGAAAACACACACAAAAAACTTATACCAATGGTCCTTCTACAGCCTGTCTTCTCAACGAAAACATCCCAGAAAGTGAAGCACAGGTTTGAAATTGAAAGTTAAACGTAAACTCCCCCATTACATTTTCCAAAAAGCCATTGTCTTTTTTTAACTTATTAAATTTAATGTCTTACCATCCATGAATATCCTTAATGTGACACAGGTCAACATCATGATACTACTAATTGTCATGCTCACAGTCCTCAGGTTTATAAAATATTTCCATTTTGAGATTTTTCCTATTATACGTTAGCTATAAAATAAAGGGATATAATTGCATTCACCTTTTGTTTCTAATTCCTCTTGATATTTTTCAGTCCGAAAGCTTGCTTCCCCGCCAGCTGTGGTTTGTCAGGTTTCCTACCCTCTGCACATTGTCAGTGTTGCCTGTGTGTGGACGGGCACCCTCCAGGGGACAGCCAGGTCCTGCGGAAATGCATTGGCGATTCAGGAAGCGCTGCTCATTCCTCTGAGTGAGCATTGAACCAGTGCCCCAGCACAAGAGGTGCTCTCTTTTTGAAAATGACAGGAAGCAGAGGTCTCAACTCTAGTCTAAGACTCTTTCATAAGAAACATCCAGAAACCACCTCAGTTTCAGATTTCATAAGCAGTCTTAAGTTTTTGTTTTTTTAGATGAATATACAAACGTTTTAATACTTCCAAAGAGGAGAGGAATTTTATGGAGTTGCAAAGGCATCTTTATTACTTTTTCAAAAGGAACGTATTCTTTTTTGCTTATAAGTTTAGACACTTCGTATTTTAAAAGTTTCAGAAATAGATGTATAAATGAAATGAGTATTAGCACACAATTTGGATACCAGAATTATTAGTATTTAATCAACATATTATTCAAAAGCCCAGTAAAGGAAAAGAATAAAGCATTTATTTTGCCTTTTTTTTGGTAAGAACTAAAATTGAGAATAACTAAAAAAGTTATCCTTGACATAATTGTCAATCTTTATTATTCCCTGATTAACATATTTACATTTATTTATTTCCCTCTAGATTTTGCATTAGTTGGTTTTGTCCCACAAATGTTAACATGGGATTTTTTTTATTGTTGTTTAATCTGAAATTCCTCAGAATCATTCTCATTTTGCTCAGGAGTTTTTTAATAGCATGTTGTTAATTTTTTAGACATAATATTTTAAATTAGTCACCTATTATTGATTTAAAGTTACCTTATCAGCATACAAATCTGTATGATATTGTTCTTCAGAGTATATTGAGGCTTTGTGTCCTTGTACATAGACACATTCTGTTTTAATATTTCATCTCTGCTTTAAAAATTATTTTTGTGTGTGGTAAATATAAAACTCTATATTTAATATTTTAAAATTATTTTAAGGGTTCTTTTTCAAATTAAGGTTCACCTTAAAAATTATACTTATCTATCCCCCAAACCTAACAAGTACTTTGGTTATATCCTATATAATAAAAGAGAAAAATGGTAATTGGCGTATGATGATACCCTTTCAATTGGTTAATCAGGGCTATATGCAAATTAACTGCCAACGCAGATGGCAGTTAACTGACAACAAAATGGCAGTTAATTTGCATTT
>NW_006283588.1:5386708-5391269 GCF_000327345.1 Myotis davidii
AGGGGGAGATGGGGGTCCCCTGCCCAGGCATGATTCCTGGGCCGGGGGCCTCAGGCCGGGGCGGGGGTCAGAGCCAGTGATCGGGGGGAGATGGGGGTCCCCTGTCCAAGAGGGTCCCCTCTGGCAGAGGCGTCAGGCCTGGGCAAGGGGCCAATCCTGCGATTGGAGATTGATGGGGGTCAATGCCTGAGGGCTCCCAGTATGTGAGAGTGGGCAGGCTGGGCTGAGGGACACTCCCCCTCACCCCCACCCAGTGCACGAATTTCGTGCACCGGGCCCCTAGTATATTAATAAAAGTAGATCCAGTCAAGTTTAGTAGAAAAAAACAATCAGCCTTTAGTATATATATAATGTGTTGATATAGTCACCACCCAGCATAGAGTCAATGTCAATAACTATTTTTAATCTATACCTGTTAGATTCTCACGGTCTCTACTCTAGCTTATTAGCTTCCATAACTAGTCAGAACTTCAATTTATCACTTTTCCTAATCTCTAAACCAGTGATGGCAAACCTTTTGAGCTCGGCGTGTCAGCATTTTGAAAAACCCTAACTTAACTCTGGTGCCGTGTCACATATCGAAACTTTTTGATATTTGCAACCATAGTAAAACAAAGATTTATATTTTTGATATTTATTTTATATATTTAAATGCCATTTAACGAAGAAAAATCTACCAAAAAAATGAGTTCGCATGTCACCTCTGACATGCGTGTCATAGGTTCGCCATCACTGCTCTAGACACACATAATAAATTCTAATCAATTTTAACTGGTCGGGTGGGAGAAGGCCTGCTTGTTTTTAGTTCAAATAAATTTTACTTTTGTTAATAAACTTCCAGAAAACAGACACACAACAGGATGGAACTATTGAGTAACTAGATTTCTGTAACAAAGGGAACTTATAAATCCTATCACCCTTTTCATCCATTTAGTCTTACTAATGAACTAATAGCTCAATAACGTTTACTTGTGATTAGTTGTTGGGTAATTTTGTTTTTGTGGTAGTGGGGACAGATGTGGAAGAGAAGGTATGTAAGCAATTATTCTGAGAGGTAGAACTACTTCCTTTAAGGTTTGTTCAAGCAGCACCTATTAACCTGACATGGAACATACTCTGAGTAACTGGGTGCTGATAATAGTGTAGTTGACAGGAAGACTATAATCCCTGGTAATTATCTTCTATAATTATGTTCTTCCTTTGGGTATGTGTGTGTGGAACCCACTTTTTTCCTCCACTACTGATCATTATAGGACTAACTTTCTCATTGCGTCTTGAGTGCACTTCCTACTATGAGGTCAGCCTGTAACATAAGTCAACTCTTTCACGAGTTTCCTGTGAAGAATTTAACAACATGCTAAGCAACGGCATCTGTGCTGGAATAAGCATGAGGTACATATTGGGGAGCTTTTTAAGCCTCATTTGATGTCTGGGTTCCCATATGTTCTACTTCTAGACTGATCACCATACCATGCCATGCCACAACTGCCATTTTTATTGGGGCTTGCATGCTGAACCCTCAATTTATAACTCTCAAAGAGTCAGTGTGGAGCCCTTTTTTGTTGTATCCCCAGTGGGGCCCAATGATGCTTGTGAGTCATTGAATGACATATTAACTTATCCTTAGTCTAGCAATCACCCACTTCACCCTTTCCTTTCATTGGAAAGATCTTTGTTTTACAGAACAAGTCAGCTTTACAGTTCAGAAAAAAATCACAGGATTTTTTTGCTCTAATCATAGTGATCAACTATGATGCTTTTGAGGTCAGAACACTTGTCCTCTAGATTGGGGTCAGCAAAAACATATTTCATTTTTGAGAAAAAAAACAACCAGGTTGATTTTTCCACTAACAAAAGGTTTGAGTATGAAAGCACTTTTTGCCCATATTGTGAACACACACAATTGTTCAATTATAGGAAAGTAGGTAACGTGGGGTAATCGTCAGACTGTGAAAATCACTAGTCAGAGTTCTCTAAGAGACCAGATGGCCAGAGAAGAGGCTTTTGGGGACAGGCGAGTGGCTGTTCTCATTTTATTTATTTATTTATTTTTAAAAAATATATTTTATTGATTTTTTACAGAGAGGAGAGGAAGGGAGCAGAGGGTTAGAAACATCGATCAGCTGCCTCCTGCACACTCCCCACCAGGGTTGTGTTCGCAACCAAGGTACATGCCCTTGTCCGGAATCGAGCCTGGGACCCTTAAGTCCGCAGGCTGACGCTCTATCCACTGAGCCAAACAGGTCAGGGCAGAGCTCAGTTTCTTGTTTAAAGTTGTCAAATTTGTTTTGCAGTAACAGATTAAGTGATGAAAATAAGAGAGTTCGAAATATCAATGATGAA
Organism: Myotis davidii; assembly: GCF_000327345.1. NCBI lineage: Eukaryota > Metazoa > Chordata > Mammalia > Chiroptera > Vespertilionidae > Myotis > Myotis davidii. Next base: position 5,389,052 of record NW_006283588.1, read on the forward strand.
AGAGAATCATTGATTGGTTGCCTCCTGCATGCCCACTACTGGTGATTGGGCCTGCAGCCCAGGCATGTTCTCTGACCAGAAATCCAACCGTGATCTCCTGGTTCATAGGTCAGTGCTCAACTACTGAACCACATTCACTGAGCTATACTGTGTTCATTTTAAACTTAAGTAGATATTGCAGTCTGACCTCTCTTAAAGAAAAACATGTTGCTATAGAAATGTGGAGTGTATCTCTATGTGGACTATGGGCAGTCAACGATATATACTTAAAAATTGCACTATTACAAAATGAGTGGATTATCCAGGTACTCATAAAATATTTTTTTGTATTGCTGGTTCTGTACGAAAAATATTTTCTTTTATTGTTACTTGCTTTTAAACTTTCTTTAGCCACTTCAGGAAAATCTGCTTATGTAACAATTTGTCCCAAATCTAAATCCGTTCTAAGTTGTATATAGTCGTGTCCTGAGTGATGATATTTTGCTTAATGACAGGCTGCATAGATTATGGTGGTTCCATAAGATTATAACGAAGCTGAAAAATTCCTGTCTCCTAGTGATGTCACACCCATTGTAATGTTGGAGTACAATTCGTTACTCATGTGTTTGTGGCAATGCTGGTGTTGACAACCTTGCACTGCCAGTCATATAAAAGTTTAGAACATACAATGATGGACAATACATAATACTTGATAATGATAATAAATGACTATGGTACTAGTTTCTGTAGTCACTATACCATACTTTCTATTGTTGTTTTAGAGTATACTCTTTCTACTTACAAAGAAAAAAATCTTAGCTGGAAAACAGTATGCTGTATTATGCCAGCAGCAGCCTCATACATCTGTTAACCACATCTCTTGATTGCATCATTTTCTCTTGCACTTGATTTGGTCTCACGTTCTCTAATTTAGTGTAGCCTCGGGGTACAGTGTTTATAAAATCTATAGCAGTGCATAGTAATGTCCTAGGCCTTCTCATGCACTCACCGCTCACTCACTGACTCACCCAGAGCAACTTCCAGGCCGGCAAGCTCCATTCATGGTAAATGCCCTGCACGGGTGAACCATTTTGTATCTTTTATACTGTATTTTTACTGTACCTTTTCTGTGTTTCAATGTCATACACAAATACTTATCATTGTGCTATAATCGCCTACAGTATTTAGTTCAGTAACATAGTGTACAGGTTTGTATCCTAGGAGCATTAGGCTGTGTCATATAGCCCAGGTGTTGTGTAGATGTACTCTGTGTGATGTTTGCTCCACAACAAAATTCCCTTACGATGCATTTCTCAGAACATATTATTGTTGTTGAGCAGGGCACAACTATATTTATTTTCCAATAAAAAAAAAGAAAAAATATAGCATTATCTCTGAAACTTGGAAAATGTACTGTCTTCCTGTCACCATTCTAGATGGCATACATGTCTGCCCAGTTATTTCTCACTCTGAAATAAAACATTTCGAAACTGTGTCCTAACAAAATAATCATTTGTTTAGCTCTTGATTTTTTGGAGTTATCAATTTGGGCTGCATTGATCCGAAACACTTTTTCTACTGCTCTTGAACAGGGCTCACTCACATGTTTGTGGTCATTTGATTATTCTGTGGTCAGTCAGTGAACTAGCTGGGGACTACTTTATCCAGATGGTCTCACCCACCTGCCTGAGAGGGGCTGACTACTAGGAAGGTTACCTCATTCTTCTCCCAGGGTCTCATCCTCTAGGCAGGAAAACCTGAATTTGTTCACATGCTGGGTAGGATTCCAGGAGTGAGGAAGCAAATCCCAACACAAGTTCTTTTAAAGCCTCTGCATTGCCTAGCCGGCCTAGATCAGTGGTTGAGCATCGACCTATGAACCAGGTTTGATTCCTGGTCAGGGCACATGTCCAGGTTGTGGGCTTGATTCCCATGTGGGATATGCAGGAGGCAGCCAATCAATGATTCTCTGTCATCATTGATGTTTCTAAGCCTCTGCATCATGTTTGCTAGTGTCCCATTAGCAAAAGGCAAGTTCTCAGAGGCCAAGCCCAGATTTAAGGGTAGAGAGTGGTCTTCACATTTTGATGGGAGAAGATGCAGACACATCCTATCTAATAAAAGAGAAACATGGTAATTAGCCGTACATCCGCTCCCCTTCCCATTGGCTAATCAGGGCTATATGCAAATTAACTGCCAGTCAAGTTGGCAGGCAGCCAGGCAGCTTGAAGCGAACATG
>NW_006283588.1:5391790-5395919 GCF_000327345.1 Myotis davidii
TGCCCAAACCCCCTGATCATCCTGCGGCTCTGTGTGTGACAGGGGGCGGGGCCACAACCTCCCTATCCGCCCTGCTCTGTTCGTGACAGGGGAAGGTGCCCCAACCCCCTGATCAGCCCTGCTCTGTGCCTGATAGGGGGGAGCTCCCCAATCCCCTGATCGCCTTGTGGCTCTTGAGTGTGACGGGTGCGGCGCCCCAACTCCCTGATCGGCCCTGCTCTGTGTGTGACAGGGGATGGTGCCCCAACTCCCCTATCGGCCCTACTTTGTGAGTGACGGTGGAGCTCCTCAACCCCCTGATGGGCCCTGTGGATACAAGTGGGGGACGTGCATAAAGTTAGCTTGAGTTAGGAAATGTCTAAAAAATGTTATAGTCCATCGTGAATTTTCACAAAGGGATACTTCACTGGTAATGGCATCGTGAATTTTCAACTAGGGATACTTCGCTGGTAATGGAGACCCATATTTAGAATGCACCGGTGGGAGAGAAATTTGTAATGAAATCAGGTACAGACTTGCCTCATGAGATGTTAGGTAGGTATCTTCTCTTTCCCCTAGGACTCAAAATTTCTCCCATGACTTCATTTGTTGAATTAGGTTGTTTTCTGCATACCCCAGTATTTCTATGTGAAGGTCTGTACTAGAAATATCAGTGAGTGACATATGTGTATTTAACAAAAGGTATATGTACATCCCTCAAAAGACAACCTGGGAAGAAAGTTGGATTTTAGTTCAGCTCACCAGGTATTGGCTGGATGAACATGAACTGATAACCTAATGTCTAGGACCCTTAGATTTTTGATCTGTGAAATAAAGGGATTTCACTAAATTGATCCCCATAACCTATTCCCATTCTAAAATCCCAAGTCCTTAGAAACTTTTAGCTTTGGGGAGTAGGGGGTCAGGTTTCGGTAAGATTCACTTAGTTTGCTCATGGGCCAATAGTCATGAGAGAGTAGAGGTTTCCTGTTAGCATCATCATGAGCACTTGATAAACGGTGCAGATGCAGTTAGCCATATGGTTGTCAAGTGCTCAAGAATGGAACTGCAGCTCTACAGATTAGATTTTCTGCAGCGTCTTAGAAAACCTTTTGTAAGTAAGATCACACCTGGAATAATTTGGAAAATCTTCCCATCCATAACTTTCCTTGTTTACTTAAAAGCTAATGAAAATTGCCAAACTCTATGATTATAAAACACGTAACACATAAAGCCTGGATGTACATTAATCTTCTCTTCAAAGAACACCATCATTAGGGTGATATTTTGGGGTAAGCTCTGATTTGAGACTATAAAAATACACTTTAAAAGATTTACTTCATTGCTAAAGGACCATGCTAATACTATCAAATTGCTATTTTTTCCTGATAATATTTAATTTTCATAGTAGAAAGTTTCCAGACTGTAGATTTGTTGTTTATTCTTTTAAACCCTGGTTGTATTATTTGGCATGAGTAACATTTTGAGGTAGTGTCGATTTTGAAATTCTGCCAAGTATAAAAAGGCATTTTGCTCTCTGGCTTAATTTATTTGGCCACCAACTATACAGCTTATCAGCTTCAATCTTGTCATTTTTGGCTGAGAGGGGCAGATTTCCACCCGCACACCGGGTTTTAGCTGCATTTGTCATTTTCATATACAGCCAACTGCTAATTAATTTTTTAAGAGTAGGTAAGACGTGCACGTGATACCCATTTTGAAATATACAAAATGACTTACAATGAAAAGTAAGTCCCCCTTTTATCCTCTCTCACCAGGTCACATAACTTTGGTAGATAGAGATTGGATTATAATTCTTTATTGTTTTTGTAACCTCTTAGAAAAACAATAAAACTGAAAAATGTGGCAGCATTTTCAACTCTGATGTTTTCCTAATAAGTCATATTTTCTAATATTTCTGACTTTTCTTAATTTAAGATAATTTATATCTCACTTTGTAAGTAAAGCTCAAGGCACTATTTTTCTTTTAATAATCACTTCCTTTCACATCTTCAGAAAATGAACTGTTTTAGAACTTGGAGTGAATATGTTTTATTTGTAAATGGAGATAGTTCTTTAAATTCAAATAAACTTTTATTTTAGAATAGTTTTAGATTTACAGCCCTGGCTGGTTTGGCTCACTGGATATAGCGTTGGCCTGGAGACTGAAGGGTCCCAGGTTCAATTCCGGTCAAGGGCATGTACCTTGATTGCGAGCCCATCCTTAGTAGGCGGTGTGCAGGAGGCAGCTGATTGATGCTTCTCTCTCATTGATGTTTCTAACTCTCTATCCCTCTGCCTTCCTCTCTGTAAAAAAATCAATAAAATATATTTTTAAAAAAAGTATAGTTTTAGATTTACCGAAAAGTTGGAAATATAGTACAGAAACCTCACGTGCTCTGCATTCAATGTTCTCTAACATTTTACAATATGATAGTATATTTGTCACAATTAAACATCAACATTGATAGTATTAACCACTAATCAAACTCCACAGTTTATTCTATTTCACTAGTGCTACGGACGGAATGTTTCTGTCCCCCAAATTTACATGGTGAAAACTAATTCCCAATGTATTTGGAGGTGGGGCCTTTGGGAGTTAATTAGGTCGTGAGGGTAGAGCCCCCATGAATGGCATCAGTGCCCTTATAAATAGACATGAGGTGACCTCTCTCTGCACCTGTGAAAAATTATAATATGTCCATAAAAATATACAGAGGCAGCTGAACAGAGAATAGGATGCCCTCAAGGAACTAATAGAGAAGAACGCCAAGAAATATCATTAAGTGAAAAAAGTAAGAAACAGAACAGAGTGCAGTGGCCTTCCATATCTGCAGATTCCACATCCTCAGATTCAACCAACTTGGGTGGAAAATATTTTCTAAAATTGTTGTGTTGTTGCTGACGTGCACTGTGTAGTTATAGACCTCTGATATGTGCATCTGTACTGAACATGTACAGACATTTTTTCCTTATTATTTGCTAAACAATGCAGAATAACAAGTATTTATACCTGTATACTATTTGACATTGTATTAAGTATTATAAGCAATCTAGAGATGGTTTAAGGTATATAAGAGGATGCGTGTAGGCTATATGAAAATACTATGCCATTTTATATGAGACTTGAGAATTCTCAGCTTTCGGTATCGGTGGGTGTCCTGGAATCAATCCCCTAAGGAGACCAAGATGCAACTATAGATAATATGCTGTATTTGCATTAAAAAGAATGGGAAGGATCATTTCTTTCTGGTGTTTGAACTACATGAGTAACTTATTGTATAGTTTTATAAAAAGTTTGAAATTGCGCTAAGACAACCATAAGAAGAAACAGTTAAAAAAAGAGACCTATTTCAGTAAGTTATTAAATTCAGTTTATTTATTTTTAAAATATTTTTTAATGTATTGTTATTTGTTTCAGAGAGGAAGGAAGAGGGAGAGAGTCTGCAATCTGGGCATGTACCCTGACTGGGAATCGAACTGTGACCTCCCGGTTCATAGGTCAATGCTCAACCTCTGAGCCACATCAGCTGGGCTAACTTCAGTTTATTTTAACAGCAGGTAATCTCTTAAATAAATTTTAAAAAAATTAATACTGAACCTTTATTTCTTTAAAAAAAAACATTTTCATTAATTCTAGAGATGAAGGGAGAGGGAGAGAGAAGAAAAGAAATACATTGATTGGCTGCGTCCCTCCCCCACACACACACACCCCCAATGGGAGACCAAACTCACAACCTGGGCTGTGACCCGACAGGGAATGGAACTAGAGACCCTCGGGCACAGAGGATGATGCTCAACCAACAGAGTCACACCTGCCCAGGGCAATATTGACCCTAAAGGAGTGAAAGACAGAGGGAGACAAGAAGAAACCTAACTTCATAGTATCCTAGTAACCCTGTTTTAGAAGAATATTTCAGGTCTTGGTGCGGTAGCTCAGAGCATTGTCCAGGTATGTATGCCAAGGTGTCAGGTTCCCTGGTCAGGGCACATACAAGAATCAACCAATGAATGCATAAACAAGTGGAACAACAAATCAATGTCTCTCTCTCTCTCTCTCTCTCTCTCTCTCTCTCTCTCTCTCTCTTCCTCCCTCTATCTAAAAATCAATGGAAAAAATATCCTTGGGTGAGTATTAGCAAAAAAATAA
>NW_006283588.1:5396814-5431484 GCF_000327345.1 Myotis davidii
AACATCGATGAGAAAGAAACATCGATCAGCTGCCTCCTGCACACTCCCGCAGTGGGGATATGCCCGCAACCAAGGTACATGCCCTTGACCGGAATCGAACCTGGGACCCTTCAGTCCGCAGGCCTATGCTCTATCCAGTGAGCGAAACCGGTCAGGGTCAGAAACTATTCTTAAGAGTACTTCATTTCACTATTACATCAATGTCACTCACACTTTTACATTATTATTACAGGTGACTTTGCCTTTCAGCACTTTTAAACCTCTTCACAGTTTCTGTTTTGACCAGTCCTCCCTGTGTGCTAATTATCCAGCAGAGTTTGAAAGGGCAGAAAGTTCAGGTTTCTTTATGACACCAACTCTCACCGATTGGAGGATTTTTGAAGTCAAAGCAATTCTCCTTCCTGGAGGAAACTAAGCTGGAAGCTTCAATCTATACAATTTCTCAGTTGTCTTGTCACGTCTTCCGAGAGAGACTTGTTCTTTCATTTGAAGTGCCCTCCTGACTTCTCAGATTATTAGACATGAACATACTCAATTCAGAATCAAAGACTCTTGAGGAAAGAGTCATTTTTTAATCTTTACAAACATATCCTATTCATTTTCATTCAGCCCAGCTCATGCAAGGAAATACTAGCAGGGTTGTTACAGCACATATGTGGAGGCTATTTTAACACTTTCTGTGGCCATAGATTTTCTGCAAGGACGTTTCCCTAGGTTTTATTTTTTGCTTTGTTTTTTTCCCCACAAAGGAATTTGATTACCCAGATGATCACTCAGTTGATATTTGTCAAATACTGTTACTTGGGCTTTGCTTCTAGATGCTATCCTTTTTCTAATTTGCCTTCATAAAAATAATTACAAATTTCTACCCAGCCACCGTAAATAAAAGAACCAATTTCTTTTTCTTCAGCAATCTACTCTTGGCCCAGTCAAGCTAAATGATTTCTACTAAAGAATCCTAAACTAGTTGAGTAATAACATTTTCGATTTTTTTTCAGCAAACCTTAAGAATGAAGATTATCAGCCAGTCTTCAACATCAAAACTCATATTTTTAAAATTTTATACTTTTTATTAATCACTGAGCCATATTGACTTTTACCCAATCAGCCCCCATTGGAACCACTATAATTAACTTGTAGCTGGTTTTATTGCCTCCAGCCTCACTCCATCCAATTCATTCTTCTCAAATCCATCTTTTTGAAATTCTGCTTCCATCATGTCATTGCCTGCCGCAAAACCTTTCAATAAACCTTCATCATAATTCTGATGACAGTTATTTTAAAAGGTTGAGCTGATGCCTGGCCAGCGTGGCTCAGTGGTTGACTGTCGACCTATGAACCAGGAGGTCATGGTTCAATTCCCGGTCAGGGCACATGTCCAGCTATGGGCTTGATCCCAGTATGGGGCGTGCAGGAGGCAGCCGATCCATGGTTCTCTCTCATCATTGATGTTTCTGTCTCACTTTCCCTCTCCCTTCCTCTCTGAAGTCAATAAAAATATATATTAAAAAAATAAAAGGTTGATCTGGTAGAACATCATGATGTATCCACAAGCAGGGGTTAGTTAAATAGGTTGAAGCATCAACGGCTTTTATGAAACCAAAGCCAAGATTCTTTTCCTTTCTCCTCTCGCTAGTGAGTCTGTTGGCAGAATTAACTATTTGCTCAGTTTCCTTGTAATCATTTTAAAACATGTCCTCAGTTCTTTGACACTCTTTACTTGCAAAGATGGAGCCAGATTCCCTGTGCTTGAAGGTGGACTGGAATCAGTGGCTCCCCTCTAGCCCACAGAACAGTGCAAGTCATGCTCTCCCACTCAGAGTGCAGGCCACGAAATGCGAGCTTCCCCTGGGCTCTTGCTCTGGCTCTGAGAGAGCCCAGCCAAGTTGTTCCGAGGACCAGCTATCAGCCGCCTGGTAGCGAGGTCCCTGTGTGGAAAGGAATCAGCTTGCCAGCGCCCGCTTGCCAGCGCTGTGAGGGAGCCCCTGAGAGAGGGTCCTGCCGCCTCAGTGACGCATTGGGATGGGTTCAGCTCTCCAGTCCTGAGTCTCCCAGCTGAGGACCTGGATGTGGAGCCGAGACCAGCCACCACCCGGGCCCTGTCTGAACTCCTGACCCACAGAAACTATGGCTAAGAAATGATTATCACCATCTGTAGGTAATGAGTTTTAGTGCAATTTGTTACATCGCAATAAATAACTAATGCATTCCTCAAAACACACTGTGGCAGACAGGGCTCCAATATAATTAAGACAGTTTTTCCCTTCAATGGTATCTGATCCTTTCCTTAATATTTTTTTTCTTTTTACTGAAGGGCCTCTGGCTTTTGGCTTTGTTATAGTCATTTGTTAAATTACCCTGGGTAGGTAATTTATAGCTCCTGGTTTTATAATTTTACTTTATGGCATATGTTTTATATGTTATATATGTTAATTTCATGACTTTATTTTATATCTTACTATATATGTGTGTATGTGTGTTTGTATATATATTTTGTAGTGACAAGTTATTTTTATATTTGTTTTATTAATCCTCAACCAAGGATAATTTTTTACATTGATTATTAGAGAAAGAGGAAGCGGGGGGAGGGGACGGCGGAGGAAAGAGAGAGAGAAATATCAATATAAGAGAGGCACATTGATTGGTTGCCTCTTGCAGGCACCCTGACCAGGGCCAAGTATTGAACCTGTCCAGATACGTGCCCCTGACTGGAAATCGAACCTACAACCCTTCAGTGAGTGGGCCAATGCTCTAACTGCTGAGCCACATCAGCCAGGGCTGAAAAGTTAATTTTAGAAGAAAGAAAATATAATATTTTCAAATTTTATACAATACTTTTTTAAAGTGATATTTTTTACATCTGTGCATGTTGTTCTAAGAAATGTTCTTAAATGAAAAGATAAATTTTAAAAGAGGATGTAAACATGACTTTTATACAAATTAAAATGAAGGAAGATTTTTTAAAACTTATTAATTGAAGGCTCTACTGATATTTTAATCATATTTACTGATATTTTGACATTAGGTTTATTATAAATATTATTTAATAAATATATAACAACAAAAGAGAAAAGAATACTAACCCAAGGTGACATCATCTCTTCTAAACAAAGGGGGAAAAACAACTAGCATACTGCTATCTTTTTTTCAAAAAATCTTCACTCATTGCATTTTTTTTCTATCCCTGAGTTGATATCCATATGTTCATAGGGCCCAGAGCAATGAATAATCTAAACTTTCATGAATTACTAATTTTGCTATACCTCAATCTCTTTGAATATTTATTCTTCAGTTTTCCTCAATCTTGAAGAAATGTTTTCATAACAGATGACTATTCTTTTACAAGATTCATTTTCATTGCGCATAGTACCAAATAACATAGAATATAGTCTCTTTATATCCTTGGGTATAAAAATTGTAATGTAAACTATTCTATTAAGAAGCTACAAATATTTTATCCATCAAAGACTGTATCTTATAAGATGCTAATATTCTTGAATCCTTTAAATATATAATAGCATTCAAAGAATTTTGTGCATTTGTGTATACTTTGGTTCCAGTCTAAGAGCTCTATATTCACTTACAGAGAGTAAACAAATACAGATCTCACTTGTATTAGCTTGCTTGGGCTACCATAATAAACTAACACAGCTTAACAGGAATTTATTTCTCATAGTGCTGGAGACTGGATGTCCAGGATCATAGTGCTGGAGCCTGGAAGTCCAGGATCAAGGTACGGGCACACCCTGTTTTCGGTGGGAGCTCTGTTTCTGCCTGGAGACCAGCATCTTCTTGGCCCGTGCTGAGATGGCTCTTACCAGCTGCCTGTGTGGAAAAGGGAGAGCTCTCTGGAGTCTCTTTTTATAAGGACACGGATCCTATCTGATCAAGGCCCTACCCTTATGACCTCAATTACCCTTCATTGCTTGCTCAGAAGCCTCATATCCAAATACAGCCACACTGGGGGGTTAAAGCTTCAATATATGAATTTGGGGGGATAAGATGGGTCCATAATAAAAATATTTAAGCAGGTTTTCAGCCCTGGCCAGTGTTCTCAGTGGATAGAGTATTGGCCCACCCAATGAAGGGTCTTAGGTTAGATTCCCGGTCAAGGGCATGTAGTTGGGTTGCGATTCACTTCCCACCCCAGGTCAGGTGTGTGCAGGAGACAACCAGTTGATGTTTCTTTCTTTCCTTCCGTCCCTCCCTCCCTGCCTCTTTACCTCCCTTTCTCTCTCTGAAAAGCAATAGGGAAAATATCCTCAGGTGAGGATTGAATGAATGAATGAATGAATGAATAAATAAATAAATAAATAAATAAGTTTTCAAAAAAATTCAGTCCATTCTTTGGGTGCTTTGGTAATGAAGGAAAAAAATAAAAATTCATTTTTAGAGGGTTAAAAAGGGCAGCAGAGTAAGTAGATGATGCACGGATATGCTCCAAGGAACAAACTAGAATTACAACTAAATTTAACAGAAAAAGTTCCTGAATAATCAATGAAAAACTTGCAGGAGAGAAGCCTGACACTCGAGGACCGAAAGTGGAGAGCGCATAGAGACTGATTTATTTTGTATATTGGAAAAAAAAATTCATTTTGAAATATTAGTGAGGTTTTATTAATTGTTCAAAATTCTAGACTAACACAAGAGTATACATTTACATCATTTGCAACATCAAAATTAATAACATCACATTTATACCAGTGTTTATCATGGATGGCATATTTTTCTTCATATATAAGTTTTAAACCAAATAGAAGATGACACTTCATAAATACAGGGAGACTGATCTAGAATTTCTGAACTACTTTATTAGAAGGTAAAAAGAAGTGGTTCAAGCATACTTTGTTTTCTCAACACATTAAATATTCTTCTTAAAACTGCCTTTCCTCCGATCAATGAACACCCTCATGGTACAAACATGTACCTGCCTTTCTTTTCCTCGTGAAACAGATGCTAAGCTGTGCCCTTGGCTTACACAGGGAGCCACACAAAACCAGGGTGATATTTATACTTTCAGTGAAATAGCATTGAAACCAGCACAGCGAACACAAAGCAATGTACGTGGCATTTGGTGTCCTCTTTATGATAAAAGAAATCTTTCTTTTGTTCTCTCGTTTAATGAGCTTGACCTGTAGTACAGATGTGACTTGAAAATATTAATGCTTAACAGGAAAATCTAAATGATCCACCTATTTTCTCTAATTTTTAAAAGTTCAATAAATGAACAAAAACAAAAGAAATGGACAATCAAAAAAAGGTTTCCTATCTGGAAAAGATAACTATATAAGAGGATTATTTTATTTTGCCAAAGTATTACCTGCTTTAACAAAACCATTAACTAAAGCATTTTTTTACATCACAATCCACCTATGATTAAAATGAAACATTGGAATGATAAACATTTTCAATTAAATGTGCCAAAAATTAACCTAATACACACATTTTAATGAAAGAAAGGCAGCGCCGGCGATTCAGTGCATAAATGAGATGTAAAAGATAAAGGGAAGAATATCTGTGAGACCCAGAAAAACTAATTTACTCTGAATGGATCTCAAAATCAGGAACTCAGCAGAATCCCCCATTCAAAACTACATTCTCATACAAATTATACAAATAACTTAAGAAGAACTAAAATTTATATTCCTCCCTTTAGCTTTTTAAAAATTAAGCTTTCATTTTCTAGAGCAGTTTTAGGTTTACAGCAAAACTGTGGGGAAGTATGAAATTTCCCATGTTCCTCCTTGCCCCCACACATGCACAGCTTCCCCTATTATCAACATTTCCCACCAGACAGGTACATTTGTTATTATTGAAAAACCTACATTGACACATCATAACCACCCAAAGTCCATAGTTTATATTATGGTTCACTCTTAGTGTTGTATATTCTGTGGGTTTGGATAAATTTAGAAAGATATATGTTCATTATTATAGCATCATGCAGAATATTTTCACTGCCCTAAAAGTCCTCTGTATTCTTTTCATCTATCCCCCCTGGCAACCGTTGATCCATTGTCTCATAGTTTTGCCTTTTCCAGAATGTCATATAGTTTATTATTATTACTAGAGGCCTGGTGCATGAAAATTCCCAGTATTTTATTGCTGGTATACAGAAAAGCAATCAAATTTATATGTTAACCTTGTATCCTGAAACCTTGCTATAATGGTATATTTACCTGCATATATCTAATAGAAAGCTTGTATACGCATATAAAATTGCGATATGTTAGCCATATCAGGAACAAATGCTTGAATTTTCAATGAATCTTAGCTTAGGAGTTACTTATATTGGGGAGTGTATTTTATTATTGAAAATGAAGCATAAAATTACCTCTTTTGAATCATGACTATTTAGTCATGTACAAAAAAAAATCTCATCAGGCTGGCTGGTGTGGCTCAGTGATTGAGCATTGACCTTATGAAGCAGAAGGTCACGGTTCATTCTGGTCAGAGCACATGCCCAGGTTGCAGGCTCAATCCCCAGTGTGGGGAGTGCAGGAGGCAGCTGATCAATGATTCTCTCTCATCATTGATGTTTCTCTCTCTCTCCCTTCCTCTCTGAAATCAATAAAAATGTCTTTAAAAAATCTCAGATGAAATAGTGTCTTTTGTTCTTTATTATTATTATTGTTATTAGACGAAGTTGTTTCTCATTGGGTTTTGCACCGAACCATGGAATTTCAGAACAGCTTTGGCATATATTTGAGAGAAAAAAATATGGGTAAAAGCATATTTGAAATACTGTCAGGAGAATTGGGTTGTATTCCCATGTTGGAGTCTCTCTGTCTGCCCATGAAGAAATCCCTTTATCTGTCTGAGCTTGATGGAGTGAGGACACACAAAAATGGACAAGATGAGGTCCTCTGTTGTAGGTGCCATGTGACACTATGTTAATGATTATAATAAAGCTCACCATCACCTGCACGACAAATACCCATCTACATCTGAACATGTACAGGAGGAATTTATTTCTCTACGGGGTAGTCAAAAAATCTTTGGGAAGGGGTCAAAAGCTGAACTTAATCTTGGAAAATATGAATTTTGATAACTAATTTGCAATTTTAAATATTAGCCAATAAGATACTATATCATGATTGTTTGAGAGCAAGGCATTTCGTGGTAATTAAAATAAAAATGTAGGTTGTATAGCTAGTTGTCTAACTAAATTTTTCATTACAGGCCAATCTTTCCAATTTCATGGTTCAGACTTTCCTATAATTAATAAACAAAAGTAATTGGGGTCACTTGCTACTGGTTTGGTAATCTAATTAATTCTCTTTCTATCAAATATCCATTTTCTGTCTGGTATGTGTTAGGTCTGATCAAATAATTGAATGGAATCCTCCACCCCTGGGAACTGATCTTTAGACCACTTGACATTCCTTTTGCTAAGACCACATTTCACTTGCTAAGACCATTCTTTCCCCTCAGGACCCACCCAGAGAATTCTCCACCCAGAAAAAGCCCACCTAGAGTCCTTTAAAACCTCTGACTGCCCGTGTTTGGGTGCTGGTGCCATTTTGGGGCTCAGCTCATCTGGGTTTCCAGATGGCCTAATAAATTCATAATTCTTTACCCCTTTTGGCCTTGTGCATGCCTTCCTCTTTCTGAGGAGGAAACTGGTCTTGCAAGGTGTGTCAGGCCATAAAAACTGTGAACAGGCCTAACGGGCTTGGCTCAGTGGATAGAGCATCGGCCTGCGGACTGAAGGGTCCTAGGTTCGATTCTGCTTAAGGGCATGTACCTTGGTTGTGGGCACATCCCCAGTAGGTTGTGCCCTCACCCCCTGTTGTCTGTGTCCATTGGTTAGGACACTGCTTGCATATAAGTCCTTTGGTTGATTTCTCTCCCTTCCCCCCACCCTCCCCTACCTTCCCTCTGAGGTTTGACGGTCTGATCAATGCTTCTCTGTCTCTGGATGTTTATCGATGTTTTTAATGCAGAAATAACTAAGACACGATTTTATATAAATACTTACAGAATTTCTGGAAGCTATTTTAGGTTTTACATGTGTATATTTTATATATTGTCTCCCCTGGTATGTTTCATTATGTAATGGGAGGTCAGAGACACCTTGCTTCTTCAATCTTGTTTCTTTAACCAGATGTGGGCAGACACTAATCATGATATTAAAAATTATAGGTTGAATTATTTGTTCCTATAAGGATAATTGTAAATTGTTTTAGCAAAAAAACCTTTTTATCTGTGTAGCAGCTTTAATTCTCAGATCCTTCCACAGTATCCTACTTAATCCTAAACACTAACCATAAAATAAGTGTTACTGTTTGCATGTTACATAGGAGGAAGTTGAAGCACAGAAACGAAGTGTATTGTCCAAGATCAATCACACAGCTAGTTAGAGGAAGGCCAGTCTGGAATTCAGTTCTCTGAATTCCCAGCTTCAGACTCACTATTCTCTAAAGAAACTACTGTTCTTTACTGAATATCTCCTTTGGTTTCGTTACTTTTTTTTCCCTTTTAATATATTTTTATTGATTTCAGAGAGGAAGAGAGATGGAAACATCAATGATAAGAGAAAATCATTGAGGTACTGGGGATCAAGCCTGAAACCTGGGCATGTGCCCTTGACCGGAATCAAATCCAGAACCCTTCAGTCTGCAGGCCAACGCTCTATCCACTGAGCCAAACCAATTAGGCTGCTAGGGCATCATTACTTTTTCCCTCCCCTCCCCTCCCCTCCCCTCCCCTCCCTTAAGGCATATTTTTAGGAGAATCTTTGACAATAGCTTTGATTAGGCTATTTTTAGGAGTGTGGGACTAATTCTTAATAGTGTATACACTTATTGTATATATTTGGGACTTTCTTGGTGCTGATGAGCAAGACAGAGCTGTGTGCTGCATTTGCATTTTCTTATGGGCAATGAATAATGATTATAAGGTTGCCAAATTAGTTCAACTAGTTTGAATGTTAAGCAGGCAGACAAGGGCAAGATGTTCCCCCAACTCTGAAGGGCAGCTAAAGACAAAAACATTTAACGGAGGCAGAAACAGCTCCAGAGCCAGTAAAGACTAAAGAGTCTTTAGTTCAAATGATTATCATTAGTGAGTGATTAGAGTAGAACTCTTTAAAATGGGCTGATGCACGATTTGCATCTGAATAACCTGCAGACACTGGTTCATTCCTGGGCTCCACCCTCAATTTATTGAATCAGAATCTCTGGGCTGGGACCAGGAATTTATAACATCAAGAGGAGCCAATGACAGAAGAATAGGTAAGAGCAGAATAGTTAATTGTCTTAGAAATACTGCGGATGGAGAAGGAGCACGACTCCCAATTTCTCAGCTGTGGGCGGTGCATAATGACTTCCCTCCAAAAAATACAGTTTTGGCGCCCACTGTTAGAGTTGCCGAAGGAGGAATGCACAAGGCAGAAAGTGGTACAGAATTATGAATTTAGCCCTTCCAGCATGGCTCAGTGGTTGAGCGTTGATCTATGAACCAGGAGGTCACGGTTTGATCCCCAGTATGGGGCGTGCAGGAGGCAGCCGATGGATAGTTCTCTCTCATCATTGATATTTCTATCTCTCTATCCCTCTCCCTTCTTCTCTGAAGTCAATAAAAATATATTTTTTAGAAATTATGAAGTTATTAGGTCATCTGAAAAACCAGATGGGCTGAGCCCCAAAATGGCGCCAGCCCCCAGGGACTGGGAATCAGAGATTTTAAAGGACTCTAGGCAGGTTTGGGGGGAGGGGGGGCAGAGATTTCTCTGGGGATGGGGTCGAGGTGAAGATCATAGGAAAGTCCTGAGGAGAAAGATAATGGTCTTAGCAAGTGGAATGTGGTCTAAGCAAAAGGGAATGTTGGTTGTGAAGTGGTCTAAAGGGTAGTTGCCAGGGGATGGGGTGTTGATTCAATTATTTGATCAGACTTAACAGTGACTCTACAGTGAAGACACCTGACCACCAAGGCCTCGGCCATGGCCAAGATCAATTGTGATAAGTCACAGTGGGTACTCTTGATATGCAGTCAATGGCACTCTACCTCAGTGGTCTTTCTCCCCAAACATATCACCCCAACCTGATCGTGAGAAAAACGGCAGACAAATTCCAATAGAGGGGCTTCCAACAAAATACAAGGCCAGTCCTCTGGAAAACTGTCAAAGTGCAAAGTCAGCAAAAACAAGGAAAGTCTGAGAAACTTGTTGGAACCCAGAGGAACCTAAGGAGCCATCTAGGAAAACCTAAGGACTAAATGTAATGTATCCTGGATGGGTTCCTGGGACAGAGAAAAGGCATTAGGTAAAAATTTAAAAAAATCTGAATAAATTATGTATCAGTTTTGGTTCATTAATGGGAAAATGTGCCATACCAATGCTAGTTGTTAATAAGACTGTGTGTGGAGTGTCTGGAGGTCTCTACTATTTCTTAACTTTTCTGTAAATCCAAAACTGTTCTGAAAAATAGTTGATTAAAAAAATGCTCTGGTTTGCTATGGTAATTGAGGAAAAATTCTGTAAATGGTAGATAGAGAAAAAAAAGATTTATCTGGTAGCAGTTGTGCCATGACTAAGCAGTTGTTGAGAGTGGGCCAGACTCTGGATCAGGAGCAATCAGAGCTTGCAGACTGATGCTCAAGATGGGAAGACCCATCTTAACCAACCAGTAGTTTGTTAAGCACAGAGAGCTCTGTTTCCTCAGACAAAAACTTTAGGCCACCTAAATATTCCTTTTAGGGGAGAGGGGAGACAAAAATTTTTTTTTTGAGAGCTCCTTTAAGTCAATGTTTCTGGAATATGAATTTGAGAGAAGAGTTGACGTTGGTTGAGGGATTACCTGTGTACCGACTTCTCTTCTACATGTATGTTTTAACTCAGTTCATACTCTCAGTAGCCCCATGAGGTAGGCATTGGATTAACCCCTATGTCCAAATGAGGAAGTGGTTGAATAACTGGTAGGGCTGTCTACAAGTCAGAGAAATCAGACTGCAAGTCTGGTCTCTTGACTCCCGTACTGAACAGCTACTGAGTGGGTTTTCCAACGCCAGGGTCGTCTCCTACTCGAGTTGAGAGTGTCTGAGGTCATGGGAGATACATTTCCCCCTTTCTTCTTTTTCTCATAGTTCACATCCAAACTAGTAGGAAGCTTTGTGACTCTGCCTTCAAAGGCAGTAAAAAATCTGACCACTCTCACCATTTACCCCCTCAAGCTTCCCTCAAAGCTTGTCTGATTATTGTGCTTCAATGAGTTTTGACAAATGTAAACAGTCATGAAACAACAAGAATCACAAAATAGAATGTTTCTATCAACCCCCGCCTCCCCTTTTTTTTTTCTCAGATCCCTTTCAGTTCATCCTCTACTCACTGCCACCACTACCTGCTGGTAAGTGTCTGGCCACCACTGATGTGCTTTCTGTCACTATAGAGTTGCCTTTTCTAGAACCCCTTTTTATTTCAATGGAATCATTCAGTATGTACCCTTTCAAGTATGGCTTCTTTCACTTAGCAAAGACTTTTTAGATTCATGTATTGTGTTCTATGTAATTCATTGCTTTTGATTGCTTAGAAATATGCTATTGTGTAAACATACCACCATTTGTTTATCTATTCACCAGGTGACAGACATTTGGATTGTTTTCAGGTTGGGATAATTTTGAATAAAGCTCCTATGAAGATTCCAGAGCAAATCTCTATGTGAACATGTTTGGTTTTAGTTGGTTAAATACCTACTAGTGAGTCTGCCGGGTTTTATATGAGTGTATGGTAAACTTTTTAAGAAACTGTGCAGTTTTCAAAGTAGTTGCATCATTTTCCATTTTCTTTAAGCAATTTTTAGATTGTTTCTCTCTCTCTTTTTTTTTAATCCTTACCTGAGGATATTTTTCCATTGATTTTCAGGGAGAGTGGAAGAGAGAGGAAAAGACAGAGAGAAATATTGATGTGAGAGAAGCACATCGATTGGTTGCTTCCTGCACGAGCCCTGATCCGACCAGGGCCCAACCTGGGAGGAGCCTGCAACCAAAGTCCGTGCCCTTGACCAGAATCAAACCCGGGAGCCTAAGCCAAACCAGCTTGGGCTGTTTCTTGACAATGTTCTGTATTATAAGTCTTTTTAAGTTGAGTCATTTTAATAGATGTATAGTACAATCTCATTATGATTTTAATTTGCATTTTCCCAATGCCTAATGATGTTATGCATATTTTTATGCATTTATTTGCCATTCATATAGTCTATTCATTGGTACATTATTTATTCAAATATTTTGCCCAATTTTTAATTAGGTTGATTGTTATTTTATTACTAGGGGCCCAGTGCACAAATTTATGCACCTTGAAAGGAACTGTGGGCTGCAAGGCTGCAGTGGGCACAGAGGCGGGTCTCAGCCTATCCTCTGCACTCCTGCCTGGCCCCTCCTGCCGTGGGGGTGAGCGGGGCCAGAGCCATCAGCCGGTGTGAGTGACAGCTCTGGTGCCAGCAGTGGGTGGGAGTGGGGCTGGTGCTGGCAGCAGGTGCAAGTGCCCAGCGGGACCATGGCACGCAGGAGCGAAGAATTTTCAGTAACCACCAGAGGCTCGCTCCAATGACAGTGATGGGTGCCCTGCCTTGGTTTGATGCCCCTACTCTCCTGCTCCACCATCCCTCCGCAGCTAATGCCCACTATGTTCCTCAGTGTGAGATGTGCAGGAGGCAGCTGATCAGTGACAATGATTTTCTCTCATCATTGATATTTTTGTCCCTCTCTCCCTCTACCTTCCTCTCTCTGAAATCAATAAAAATATATATTTTTAAAAAGTCCTAGTATTCAGTTCTCTGTCAGAATTACAAAATAAATTTAGCTCTTTGTAATATGGAGTTCTTGCTTTGTTTATCTTAATTTATAATTTATGGAATATTAATAACAACTAAAAGAGTGATTTCAGAATCAGTTTTTTAAAGCAATTTCCTGACTTCATTTTGATTCACAAATAAGCCATTCAATATAGAACCTATTTCTCATGATCTACTCTCTCTGTATTACCATAATCTATTATTTATTCTCAGACCAAATTACCATCCATGTTTGACGGTTCAGTTTAGGTTAGTGACTTCTAGCCAGACCAAAATAAACTGATAAAAGTGGGTTCAGCATTTTAATTCATACCATCCTGGATGCAGCAAAAACTTTCCTATCTTTTGATCCTTAAACAAACAAACTGAAATCAATGTAAACTTTGTCAAAACCGCCTTGAGGTGATAGGAGTGATCTCTGGCAGGTGGGAGTGCAGCCTTCAATGAACGCTTCCTTTACTCACTCCCTTCACCTCTTCCAACAGCCTGCCTGGCCATCGCTCATCATTCCTAGCTCTCAAAGCTCCAGTTTCAGTGAAAATTCCTGCATAGTCTCAGGACCTTTGAAAATGTTCTTTCGAATACTTGGGTTCTACCACCAACCCACACCTCTCTGCCTAGCCCCTACCCATCTTTCATTTCTCAGTCTATTCCTAAATGTCATCTGTAGTCTCCCCTAACAGCCCAGTCTGGTTTATGTGGCTCTCAGCACACTGCACAGACTCCCGTCAAACTGTTTATTGGACATTGGGTACCATGTGTTAACACTTGCTGTTTAGCCTAACCGGTTTGGCTCAGTGGATAGAGCGTCGGCCTGCTGACTGAGGGGTCCCAGGTTCGATTCCGGTCAAGGGCATGTACCTTGGTTTCGGGCACATCCCCAGTGGGAGGTGTGCAGGAGGCGGCTGATCGATGTTTCTCTCTCATCGATGTTCCCAACTCTCTATCCCTCTCCCTTCCTCTCTGTAAAAAATCAATAAAATATATATTTAAAAACAAAACAAAAAACTTGCTGTTTACTTGTCTGTCTTGCCTAGATTGTTAGAGAATCCATATTTATTGTATTCTGTGTTATATGCCCAGTGCTTAATGCGATACCTGACACATGGTAGTAATTATTTGCTAACTAAATGAACCTCTGAAAGATTCTCTGTGTGATAAGAGGTATAATTCTATTATTATAGAATTATAATAATAAAATAAGACACTGGGTATGAGTATGCTTATATATCATTATGCTTAGCAGGTAACAGGCATTCAACAAATGTCAATGAAATCTACATTTCTCTAAGTTACAGTACAACTGCTTTTAAATTTTGTTGTAGATTCAGTTCCAACTCTGCATGTTATATTAATTAACATTCCTTGTTCCCTTTATATAGTTGGTTTTTTTTTGGGGGGGGGGTGGAGGTTGTTAAATGGATTGAAAAATATGCTGAAAAATTAAATGCTCTTTTCTGTAGGGTGGGATAACTCTGATCTTTTACTTTTTTTAATATCTCAAATATATTTTGCTCAATAAACCCTCAAAACTCATTTTGTGAAGTACATTTTCCATGATATTCTAAGCAAACATATTTTACAGAAATTGAGGTCATACATTTCTGATTTATTTACAGTTAGAATACAATTTACATTCTCTTCAAGAATTGCCTTAATACTCCTGGCCAGTCTGGCTCAGTGGTGAGCATTGACCTATGAACCAGGAGGTCATGGTTCGATTCCCAGTCAGGGCATATGCCCACGTACAGGCTCCATCCCCAGTGTGAGGTGTGCAGGAGGCAGCCAATCAATGGTTCTCTCTCATCATTGATACTTCTATCTCTCTCTCCTTCTCCTTTCCTCTCTAAAATCAATAAAAATGTATTTAAAAACAAAGAATTGCCTTAATAGTTCACTGTCATTTTACATATGTACAAACTGTTCCTTCTCTCATGAATGTATACTAAAACTACTGGGTGAAAGTTTGCTGAAGAATAGGATATACATACAGTCTCCAAGATTTCTCTAAGTTACTTAGGAACGGCAAGGGGAAAACAGTAACTTTCCGTCGAGAAACACAGCAGACACTATCTTCACCAAGTGCTCAAAAAAAAACTTGGCCTGGGGACAAACTCACATTATGTAGCTTTTGATATAATGCACAGTGAAGGCCACACCATCGCTATGATTATATTTCTGTCAGAAATGTACAACTTGAATCTAATCACAAGGAAACAATAAGTGGCCTGTACTCTTCAAAACTGTCAAGGTCAAGAACCACAAAGAAAGGCTAAGAAACTTCTGTATTAAAGAAAACCAAAAGGTCATGACAGTTGTCATGTAATATAATATATGGTTCTGGATTGGATCCTCAACCAGGGAGAGGGAACATGGTAGCTATGAATTTGAAAGAGATTATGGATAATAGTTTTTAGCAAAGTTATATTTGATCATTGTAATGTATTTATGTAAGTAAATATTCTTGTTCTTAGAAATACCCATTGAAATATTCAGGGATAAAAGGGAGATGGTCTTTCTAACTTATTTTCAAATGGTAAGAGAACAATGACAGAGAAGGAAAGAGACAGAGAGATATTATAATAATAGAGCAAATATAACTAAATATAAAGGAACTATGGAAATTCCTTGTTCTAATCTTGCAACTTTTCTATGAGTTTATAATTATATCAAAACAAAACATTACCTCAAAAATGCCCCCCTCTGAAATAAACTTCAGGTAGTTTGGTATTAGACATCTAAATACAATGGTTGAGTGGTTGATTATTCATTGGTTACCTTTAAAAAGTTAAAGCCTCTATCAGTTTCTGAGTAACTTAAAAAATCCCAACTTAGTGGCCTAAAACTAAAACACTTTATGATTTAAAAAAAGAAAAAAATTATGGTCCTGCGGGTAGACTGAGCTCAGCTGGGCAGTGTTTCTGCTCCATGTGTATGGGCTGGAGGCGCTCCTGCTGCTGCATTCAGCTGGCAGCTCGACTGTGGCCGATTCCACCATGGACTCTCATTCCCCAGACTTTTCTTTATTCAGTATTTGGCTTGAGCCTCTTTATAATTAGAAGCTAGCTCCAAAAGGGAGACATAAAAGCTGCCAATTCTCTCTAAACCTGGACTCAGAAGTCCTAAATGTCTCTTCCATGGAATTCAGTTAGAAACAAATTTCAGTACAGCCACATTCAGGAGGAGAGGAAACAGGCTCTACTCATAGAGAATCATCGATTAGCTGCCTCTTGCACGTCCCGCACTGGAGATCAAGCCTGCAACCCAGGCATATGCCCTGACTGATAATTGAACTGTGACCTCCTGGTTCATAGGTCATCACTCAACCACTGAGCCACACCAGCTGGGCAGGGTCTACTCGTGATGTGAGGAATGGCTTGTGTTTAAGGAGCTGTGAAGAAGTGTTTGCAGCCATATTGGAAGGCTATCTTCCACAGAGCCAAAATAAAGGCATTTACATTGCTTTGAAGGTACTTATCTTAGCAATATTAGCATATGAAATAAATGTCAAAAGAATTTAAATGTGAATGAAACTTAACATAATTCCTTGTATATCTGTATTCAGAACGATCTCTCATAATCATGGATTCAATACAATTTATTATAAATTATATTTTCATCATAAAAATGTCAGGGTGTTTTAGCTTGAGCCTCTCTTAGGATTTAAACTAATTTGGTTCTTTCAGGCACCGGGAGGCCATTTGTATAATGGACTTTTGAATAAAAGGGAAAAAGCAGTGATCTCTGCCTCAGATATGGTCTCATTGCCCTGGAACAATAGACTTGTGTTGAGAAATTCATTCAATTTTCATTCATTCATTCCATTTTTCCCTCAGAACCGACCTATTAGAATCATCTGTATAATGCTCACCTGTCATTGCTCCCATCGTAGTCGCTGCTACAACCGATGAACAATGTCCTGCTAAATCTTAATCATCCTGTAACAGGACCTATTGAAACCTGTAATTGCGAAAAATGTTCTGCTTGCTCCACTCGGAAACATTGTATACAACCTGGTTGAGAGCACCTTTCGAAGATCTTTGAGCTTCAAGCAATGAGCGTACCGTAATTGTCTGTCATTTAAATTTTCTGTCAATAAATATTACAGAACTTACATAAATGCCAAAGATGTGAGTGGCATTTCCTTTTTCATTCTAGAAGTCTTTGGCGTTTAATATTTCTTTATTATAGAAAACTTAAAACATACACAGAAGTAGAAAAAAGTAGTTTAACATTTTTATATACCTATTACCCAGCTTCAACAAGTATCAACACATGACAAAATTTTATCTCTACCCTTCACTACCTTTCCCAGACACCTGTTGGATTTTTTAAACAGCAAATTCCAGATATCATAATTTTTACCTATAAAAGCATCAGTGTGTATTAGTAAGACCTAAGGACTTTTAAAACATCACAACTACAATATATTCTTGTACTTTTGGAACAATTAAGAATAATTTCTTTTTTCTTTCTTTTTTTTTTTAAACACTTTTATTGATATCAGAGAGAGGAAGGGAGAGGGATAGAAACATCAAGGATGAAAATCATTGATCGACTGCCTCGTGCACGCCCCCTACTGGGGTTGGAGCCGGCAACCCTGAACGTGCCCTTAACCCGGGCCCTTCAGTCCGCGGGCCAAGGCTCTATCCACCGAGCCAAGTGGGCTGGGCGGTTGGACACTTTCATGCCTTCCGAGGTGATCCCACCTAACTCTAGTTCCCCCTGCATCGTCCAGGTGTTGAGCATTGACTGTATCCCTACATCTCCCTATTTTGTAACTGACACTTGTTACTTCTTAACCCCTTCACCCTGTCCACCCAGCCCCCACCTGTCCCGGTCCCCCTCACCTCCACCTATTTGTTTAGCTCTGCAGGGTCCTCTGTGCCCCTCTGCCTGGATGGACACCCGCTGGCCAGGGCCACGAGCAGGACAGCAAGGCCTGTGGGCTTCACGCACAGCCTGACGCCCTTCACACCTCACCTGCAGGTTCTCCAGCGACTCCCGCTTCACCTGTGGGGCGGTGGGGTTTGGCCGCACTGGGGCGCTAGCCAGGTATACAGCAGGTACTCAGTAAACACTGAAAGGAATACCTGAAGTACCTGCCCCCTGCTCGTGTGGGAGGCGGATTCTGCCGCATCCTTTGCAGGCCGTCACGGGGGAGTTCGGAAAGGCGCTGCCACTGGCCCGGAAGCCAGCAGATCACCCCCTCCAGGCTGCACCACCCCCTCAACCTGCCCCAAATCCCTAGGGGCCACCCCTGCACTGGAGGCAAGAGAGGAGCAGCCTCCTTCTGGGGTGCCTGCCATGCTGATGCAGGGTTTGTTGACAAAGCATCACCACCCAGCAGGCAGCCCCAGGGTCCTGGCTGCAGCTCCCACACCTGCCCACCCAGCACTGCAGACCTGGCCTGCCAGGGCAGGTGTGTTAAATAATAATTTCTTAATATCATGTACTATCTAGTTAGTTTCAGTTTCAGAAACATGTTTTTGGAGTCAATGTGTTCCATCCTCTCCCCTTTGCTTCACCACCCCCTTTATTGATACCTTACCTGACTGGCCCTTGTAGTGTGCTTTAGTGTGTCCCTCTGGATCCAATCTTTTTGTTTGTTTGTTTGTTTGTTTGTTTGAGAGAGAGAGAGAGAGAGAGAGAGAGAGAGAGATAGAGAGAGACAGAGAGAGAGAGAGAGATTTGAGGACAATTACTAGACTGAGCCTGACTGATGTGGCTCAATGATTGAGTGTCACCCTATGAACCAGGAGGTCACGGTTGGATTCCCAATCAGGGCACATGCCCAGGTTGTGGGCTTGATCCCCAATGGGGGAGTGCGGGGGGGAGGGTGCAGGAGGCAACCGACCAATGATTCTCTCTCATATTGATGTTTCTATCTCTCCCTCTCCCTCTCTGAAATCAATAAAAATATATTTAAAAAAATTAAACTGGAAGGTTGTGAATCATTTGACAAACTAGAAACTATATAGTAGTGATAAAGTTACCAGAAGAAGAAAATGGAAGGTGATGTATAAGTGTTGTTTTTGTTTTGTGTGTGTATGTGACAGTAAATGAGAATGATAATCTAAAATTAATCAATTAGTCAAAAAGCCTCATAGCACCCGCTATTATACTACCACATGTACCTGTGATTTCAAAAAGTGTAATGGTTAAAGTGAGATCTTAGTGATCTTGTGATATTTTTATTATTGATTCTACCATCTGCATGTTCTCACCATCTCCACATAGCTGTCTGTTCTACCCTACTTTCAAGTACAGTCCCAGACACTTCTAAAGATTTGTGACAAATCACCAAGACTTGTCTTGGCACTTCTGTAATAGATAATTGACTAAGCTTTCAAAAGTTTCATTTACTTCTTTATAGCACATTTGAATCTGAATGAAATTTTGTTTCTGATAGAACTAACCAAAGTAAGAATTCTTAATTTTAAACTATATTAGATACATTTAAAATGTAGATTTTTGACCTTGGAGATCCTGGAATGATTATTGTGTTTTCTCTTTTTAAAATAAAAATGTCACTAAATAGCTAGATTCTCGTATCTGCTGCATTCAATCTGTTTTGATATATATTTGAGTGACGTATATGAAGAAAATCCGGTCTCATATAGATGTGTGCTAAAAAATGAAGAATTTTAATGGCTATTTTAAATAATTGAAGCTCTTCTTTGAATCTACACCAAAGGTCCATAGGTTTAGTTTTTTTTAAAAAAAAAAACATTTTTTGAATTACAGTTCACATGCAATTATAGGTGTAAGTTTTAAAAAATTATCTGTGTCCTGGAATCCAAAACTGTGGTAATAAACTTCATCTATCTTACACTGTGCATAGATCTTTTCCTCATGCATAATTTTGTAATATGAAGAACTGGTCATTTGAAAAATATTGGTTCACTGAGTTATGCAGATCTTCCAAATGTTGACACATTTCATCAGGCAGTATAAAAAATCACCTTTATCAATAGCGCCATTAATCTCATCAGAAGATCTTGAAGTATAGGCAAACTGTCAAGTTCACAGTGATAGACACAAGGCTTCCAAAATTCAAATTTTCTTGTGAAACCCCCAATTTTACAATTGACAAGAACTATTCCGTTGTTTTCCCTGCTGTGACAGGCTTACTTCATGCATATTTGAGGATAAGTCCCTCAGATAGCCAAGGCTGAGTAGCCATAGCTTGTCTCTTGGTTGTTTCTTCAAGTAAAATTTATATTCCATAAGAAAACCAGCTAATTCAGCTTTCAAGTTAACTAATTCCACAGGTGTGTTTTTTTAAGACAAGCATTGCACTTAGGTATGCAATGGCAGTGCTTTATGCATACTTCCATTTCATAAGATAGAATATTAAAATGTACACTACTGCCCTGGCTGGTTTGGCTCAGTGGATGGAGTGTCGGCCTGTGGACTCGGGGGTCCCAGGTTCGGTTCCAGTTGGGGGCACATGCCCTGGTGGCATGCTCGATCCCTAATGGGAGGCGTGTAGAAGACAGTGATTCTCTCTCATCATTGATGTTTCTGTCTATCCCTCTCCCTTCTTCTCTGAAATCAATAAAAATATATAATAAATAAATAAATAAATAAACAAATAAACACTACTGAGATTTAATAAAATTGATTATTTTTACTGTTCCATTTTATTTATTTGTTTTTTTGTTTGTTTATAATATATTTTTATTGATTTCAGAGAGGAAGGAAGAGGGAGAGAGAGATAGAAACATCAATGATGAGAGAGAATGATTGATTGGCAGCCTCCTGCATGCCCCCCACTGGGGATTGAGCTGGCAACCTGGGCATGTGCTCCTGACTGGAATCGAACTCAGGACCCCTCAGTCTGCAGGCTGATACTCCATCCATCGAGACAAACTGGCTAGGGCTGTTCCATTTTTATTTTAAATAAAATGGCCTCTTTTTTTCTTTGATACATGGCAGAGAAGAATACAATGACTTCTAGTGCAGTTTGATGCCCTGCCTTGATTGGTTTTTTATGTATATAATTGATTTAAGAGAAGGGAGAGGGAGAGAGAAACAGAAACATGATGTGAGAGGATCATCGATCAGCTGCCTCCTGCACGCCCCACACTGGGTATTGAGCCCACAACCCTGGCATGTGCTCTGACCGGGAATCAAACCGTGACCTCCTGGTTCATAGGTTGATGCTCAACCACTGAGCCACACCGGCCAGGCAGCTCTTTTCCTTTATACAAGAGTAGACGGCGGAGGAATTAAAACGTAGTGAAAACTGATCTGATAACCCTTCATTAATCATGTATGCCACTGTATCTGTACTTTGTTGTTTTGTTTTATAGTGAAAATATTCTTTTTTGTTTCTCTCTTTACATTTCTAAATTTTTTGAACATAGTAAATGCATGCCATATCTCATACATACTATACTTTTCTAAAATATGAAGAGAATTTGGTCTGATCTTTGTATAGTGTGTTAAGTTCTTCAATGTCTGTTTTTTTTAATATATTTTTATTGATTTCAGAGAGAAAGGGAGAGGGAGATAGAGATAGAAACATCAATGATGAGAGAGAATCATTGATTGGCTGCTTCCTGCACATCCCCTTACTGGGGATCAAGTCTGCAACCCAAGCATGTGCCCTTGACTGGAATCGAACCCGGGACCCTCCAGTCTGCAGGCCAACGCTCTATCCACTGAGACAAACCAGCTAGGGCTTCAATGTCTGTTTTGATTCAAGGAAGATACTGAGAAACGTTAAAACCCGGAAAGGTAATGAAAGTCTATAAATGAAACAAACATTTTAAGCTATTTTGTGGAATCTATGAGAAGGCGTCACATTATATCGACAGAAGATTATTTTTGTGGGCTACTTGTAAGACTATATTTGTATTACATTTAATTTCAAACTATTCATTAATAGATTGCAAAAATATTTTAGTAAATTTATGCATTCACTCTGTATATATTTTTTTTTGTGGGATACAGAGAAAAGATCAAAGCAAAGTTACTGAACTCATGAAGAATACAAAAGTGAAAAAGCATTTCTGCCTTCATAGAATTTACATTTCAGAGGAAGGAGATGGAGAATAAACCAAATAAGTAAGTAAAATCTATTGTAAGTTGATGAGTGCTTTGGAGAAGAATAAAGTGGAACGGGAGATAAGGGGTCCTGGCAGAGAAAGTGGGATAGGAGTCCCTTTTAAAGAGAATACTCAGAAAAGAACTCGCTGAGAAGATTCCACCTGAGCAAAGACCTGAAGATTATGGGGTGACAGCCACTTGGGTGGGTATTTGGAGTCTTCCAGGCAGAAGTAATAGGCAGCAGCAAGTGGAAAGCCCCTGAAGTGGGAACAGACCCTTAAGTTCAATGAGGAATAAGGAGATTCCTGCAAAGGAGAGTCTGGCAGTACAAGATCAGATAAGAACACAGTGGGAAGAGGGGGATTTGAGGAGGATCGATATGGACGTGTTGAGTTTGAGCTGCAGATAAGACATTTAAGTGGAGATGATGAGTAAGCAATATAGATTTGAGGAATTACATCATCTATAGAAGATACTTAAAGGCACGCAACTGAGTGAGATCACCGAGGGAAAGCAGACCAAGAACAGAATGTTCAAAGACTGAGTCTGGGTCAGGGATCTAATCAAAAGAGATGGAGAAGGACTACCCCAGATGCTGTGATGCACGCATCTGATAAAGCACTCCTGTCTGGCTCTTAAAAAAAAATCTCTGTAAAGCCCTACCCTGTGTGGCTCAGTGGATAGAGCGTCTAAAGGATCCCAGGTTCGATTCCTGTCAGTGGCACATGTCCAGGTTGTGGGTTTGACCGCCAGTGGGGGGCGTGCAAGAGGCAGTCAATCAATGATTCTCTCTCATCATTGATGCTTCTATCTCTCTCTCCTTTCCTCTCTAAAATCAATAAAAATATATTTTAAAAAATCTCTGTTAAATTAAAAAAAAAAGATTTCTGGAGGAATTTTCTCACTCATTTTGGAAAACTGAAAGTATCTTTTAAAGTTCATCATACACCTATCCAAAGAATGAGCAATCCACTTCTAATTATATAGAGAAGAAATGAGCATACTTTTCTCCAAAAGCCATAACAAGAATATTTATAGCAGCACTAGTCATAATAGCCTCAGACCAGGAACTTCCCAGATGCCATCAATAATGAAAATGGTGTCAGAGATCAAGTAGAACGGTTACCTGGGTGAGGATGGGTAATGTCTGGAAGGGCGCACATGGGCTACAATGTGTTCATGATTAACTAGAGGCCCGGTGCCCAAAATTCGTGCAAGGGTAGGATCCCTAGTCCTGGCTGGCAATCAGGGTGGATCAGGGCCTTTCAGCTGCCAGCCAGGGCCTGCCTTCCGCTGGCTTCTGGCTGCCGGCCTGGGCCTTGCTTTGTTCTGCACTGCCCCCTGGTGGTCAGCGCACATCATAGTGAGTGGTCGAACTCCTGGTCGGTCAAACCCCCAGAGGTAAAATTTGCATATTAGCCTTTTATTATATGGGATACTCAGCTAATACTTCAGTAAAGTTTTTGCATTAAAGAATTTGATGAATGAATGGTTCTTACTCTAAGAATACCTGCTATTTCTTGTCAATATATGTACTAGAATTGACATTTTCAGTTTATTTTTTTAACATATGCTCAGTTCCTGCTTACTATGTGCTAGACCAGTGGTTCTCAACCTGTGAGTCACGAACCCTTTGAGGGTCGAACGACCCTTTCACAGGGGTCGCCTAAGACCATCGGAAAACACATATATAATTACATATTGTTTTTATGATTAATCACTATGCTTTAATTATGTTCAATTTGTAACAATGAAATTGGGGGTCACCACAACATAAGGAACTGTATTAAAGGGTTGCAGCATTAGGAAGGTTGAGAACCACTGTGCTAGACAATACGTAGGTACAGGGAATACAGAGGTGAGTATACTAGTATTTAGCTTTTCTCTCTTCATGAAGTTTACAGTGTAGTTTATTTGTTTTGAGCAAAGAATATTACTGTTACCATTTCCATATGAGGCTGGACCAGAATTCATTGAAATGCTCTCTGGCCCAATTTATATCATTTTAATTCCTTTTACCCTGTATCCAGGTAAAACTTTATATATAAGAATGTCCTCCTCATCTCCAGAGGCTTAGGATGTCCAATTTTCTGGTTTCTAATAAGACATTGAAATTTGACCATATTTAAGCTCCACAAAAGGAAAACATTTTATTGAGACCACATTTCATCAGGGCTTTTTCCTTAATGAGTGATTTACAAAAACGTGTGCTCTCTCTATATTTTCTGCCTTTAAGACTTATATGCGACACCATCAGCCCTCCATATTTCTTTTGGACGGTCATTATCTCTCCATCTTTAAATGCGAGAAGCACATGTCCAATTCAACCTAGTGCCTCCTCAAAAGAAAAGAAAAATCGAGTGCTTCCTCTTCATTGTTCTACATGAGTAATTGACCTTTCCAAGTGCTGACATCAGGAGGGTCTGGGATCCCCCTTTCTTCCAAGGGGAAAATGAAATGAAGAACAGAACTGATGCTTCTTTAGAGTTTTCTTGTTAATCACTTTGAAAGATAGTCAATAATAATAAAATACACGTGTTAAAATTTAAGATGTTGATTCTGAAAATTTGTGTTGTTTATTCTCTGGTGATAATGATCTCATCATTAATGTGGGCTTCTCTAAGGTAATAATGTGCTCTAACGCAACCATTTAGGACAATATGGTCACCAATCTACTTTCATTACTCACATGGGAACCTTATAAATCAATTTCTATGATCTTTGCAAATGAAGCTTGCTGGATGCCAGCTGTGGTAATATCTGTTCATTATCATCCGTTTAAACCTCATTCTTTCTGTAAGAAGATATGCACTTTATGACTTTTTTAAAAATAGTTTAAGTTCTGCTCATCCTCCTATGGGTTTCCTACAAGATTTTTGCCCCTCTAAGTTGATTTATAATGTAACCTTGAAATAAGGAGAAGCATTAGTCGACTGCTGTTTTAATAAATGGCTTGTCAGCTATTTTACAATGAAGGGTATTTTTTTGACTAGAGAATTTTCCAGTTAGCAGGCCTTTGAATTCTTAATTATTTAAAAAATCTTGGTTGAGCACTCTTGATTATGTCTGTCTTCTATGCAAACAGATACTGGACTGTTAGGGAGAAAATTGCTTTGATCTGTTTTGATTGTAGATATTTTGATTTTGTCATGAACTTGCTAGTGATTAGGGGAGCTGGAAATGTAATAAAACCACTTTACATTTAACCTGTCAAGTACTTTTTTTTTTTTTATCGGTTTCGTTTACTTGTTTTGCAACCGAGTTAAATTATCTTAAGAAATCAAAATTTTCGAATGTGAATCTGCATTACTCTTAGCTTCTACAGTCAAATTTGATTAAGCTCACTTTTCAGTGAGTTTTTTCCCAACATGCACAATTGTCATTTCAAAATAATTCTCATCTATGAAACTTATCCTTTAGTCTCTCCTTGATTCTCAGTCTCCACCTCCTTAATGACATCACAGTTTAGCTACTCTACTAAGTAGAAAACTTCAGGTCCATTCAAGATGTTCCCTCTTCCTACATGTCACCATGGCCTGACATTTTACCTGAATATTTTCTCTATCCTTTATTCCTGTATTTGCTGCCTTTCTTAAGGTTTTCAATATTTCTTGCTTCTTTCTCCAGTCTTTTCCCCTGCTTCCCACAAACTAACATCCATAGGTTACACCATCGTGTTTGATATAACATGCAAATCTGAATTTATTGCTCTTCTGAGTAAACGCATTGATTTTTTTTAAAGATGTACTATTTTATTTATTTATTTTTATTTTTTTAAAATATATTTTAGTGATTTTTTACAGAGAGGAAGGAAGAGGGATAGAGAGTTAGAAACATCAATGAGAGAGAAACATTGATCAGCTGCCTCCTGCACACCCCCTACTGGGGATGTGCCCGCAACCAAGGTATATGCCCTTGACCGGAATTGAACCTGGGACTTTTCAGTCTGCAGGCCGACGCTCTATCCACTGAGCCAAACCGGTTAGGGCTCACATTGATTTTTTTAAAGAATGTATTCACCAAAATGGTTCCTTTTAGCTGGGGAAATTTTTAGTGTGTTTATTTACTTTTTAAAAATATATATATTTTTATTGATTTTAGAGAGGAAGAGAGATAGAAACATCAATGATGAGAGAGAATCACTGATCAGCTGCCTCCTGCATGCCCCCTACTGGGGGGATCAAGCTTGCAACCCAGGCATGTGCCCTTGGCCAGAATCGAACCTGGGACCCTTCTGTCCATAGGCCGTCACTCTATCCACTGAGCCAAACCAGCTAGGGCTAGTGTGTTTTATCCTTTATTTATGCTTTATAATTTGCCACATTTCTTCAAAATGAACAGTTCTTGCAACAGAAACAATAAGCAACTACAAAACAAACTACACCGTCGATGACTAGGTTCTATAGATGAGAAATTAAAGCTCCTAACTAAGCACAGAATAAACGTCCCTTCAGCACCAGGCCCCCAGCCACCTCTCCAGTTTCTCCTCTTGCAGTTCCCCTAACAGTAATTCGCTGCCTGTCTAGTTCTGATCCTCCCTATGCTCATTTTTTTGTATTGGCTTATTTGTCTTTTGATTCTTTTGTGTCAGTGATATTAAGTTTGGTGCATTGGTCACCTTTTTACCTTTACTACTGCTATGACTAATCAAGCATTTATTCAAACACCCAGTAATCACTTATTATGTTCTGTGCCTGTACTGGAAATATAAACTCCAATAAGACTTTATTTATTTATGTATTTGTTTGTTTATTTATTTAAATTTTTTTGTTGAATTTATTGGAACTGCATTGGTTAATAAAATTATATATTTCAGGTGTACAATTCTATGGTACATCATCCGTATATTGTATTATGTGTTCAACACCCAAAGTCAAGTTTTCTTCCGTCACCATTTAACCCTTTAAGCCTCTACACCCCTGCCCCGCTTTCCCTCTGGTAATCACCATACTGTTGTGTCTGAGTGTTTTTATTTTTTGCTTAATCCGTTCACCTTTTTCACCCCCAAACTCCCCTCCCCTCTAACAGCTGTCAGTCTGTTTTCTGTACCTATGAGTCTGTTTCTACTTTGTTTGTTAGCTTATTTTGCTCATTAGATTCCACAAATAAGTGAGAGTATGTAATACTTGTCTTTCTCTGACTGGCTTATTTTGCTTAGCATAGTACTCTCCAGGTCCCTCCATGCTGTCTCAAAGGTAAAAGATCCCCTTTTCCCCCCCACAGCTGCATAGTATTCCACTGTATGAATGCACCACAGCTTTTTTATCCATTCATCTACTGATGGGCGCTTGGGCTGCTTCCAAATCCTGGCTATTGTAAATAATGCTGTAAT
Source organism: Myotis davidii (assembly GCF_000327345.1). Classification (NCBI taxonomy): domain Eukaryota; kingdom Metazoa; phylum Chordata; class Mammalia; order Chiroptera; family Vespertilionidae; genus Myotis; species Myotis davidii. The sequence continues at coordinate 5,423,995 of NW_006283588.1, forward strand.
GATCATAGGGGTGCATATATTCAGTGTTTTGGGTTTCTTTAGATACATTCCCAGAAGTGGAAAGACTTTATTTTAATAAGGCAGATCATCAACAGCTGCTGTTTTCCTACTCCCCAATCCATCCCTTATTCTGATTCCCAAATGATTTTTCTAAAAAAGTGAATCTAATCATGTCACTCCCTTAATCCCCTCAATGCTTCCATGATTGGCTACAAGGCAACATTCTAACACTTTAAAAGGCTTTACAAAGCCTTCAGAATTTGTCCCTCGCCCGTCTCTAGAAGGTTCTCTCTCTTGTGTCCATCTGTACCTAAAGACTAAGTTTCAGGAAACAAGTGGGTCCTCAGCCAGAAATCTAAACCAGGTTTTTGGTGAAAATGAAAGAAATCCCGGGAGCTTTTTCTCTTAACTCTGGATCCTGAAAGTGATCTCTGAAACCTGTGACCTGAGAAAACAAGCTGTAGTATGTTATCCTCTTGGCTTTAATGGGATCTTTAAATGTTCCAGCCTCACCTCATTTTTACTGCTAAGCAATAAAGGAAGAGCTATGTGTTCGTGTGCGGGTCGATGTTAAAGTGGAGCATGACCCTGTAAGGACAGTGGTGGCAGCAGCAGTAATGAATGGCATTCCTCCCTGGGAGGTGACCTGCTTAGGATGAACCAGTTTGGTCCAGCGATATTGTTCCTCCCAGGTGGAGATGGTTCCTGCACCAGTCTTTACAGAGACTGTTTTAATTTCATTAAAGGCAGCTGCAGATTCCTTAGCCCACAGGTAGACCAGTCTCATCTGGTCTAGAAAGACGAACTCACTACCTCACTGTGATGACTTTTATTTTTGTTTATAATATATTTTTATTGATTTCAGAGAGGGAGGGAGAGGGATAGAGAAATAGAAACATCAATGAACGATGAGAGCATCATTGATCAGCTGCCTCTCGCACATGCCCTACTGGGGATTGAGCCTGCAACCTAGGCATGTGTCCTTGACTGGAATCAAACCCAGGACCCTTCAGTCCGCAGGCCAATTCTATACCCACTGAGCCAAACCAGCTAGGGCTGCAGCCATCATTAATCTGCTACAAGTGTAACATCTATTAGGCAAATGTACCTGGTAAAAAGCAAGATTTCACCTATCCATCCCCACACGAATATTAGTATTACGCCAAGTCCTTAGCAATTTACAACAATGTATTGGTTGCCATAAAGATGAGGTACTATTCCTCATATTGTGTATAACTTTAACAATGTTTTGTATATTTAATGGTTGATAATCAAAGTTCTCTAGTTTTATTACTTCTTTGATTTGTACATGTGCATTTTATCACCAACATTTTGAGTTACAGGAAGCATGTACTATGCTTTTTATGACGCACATCGGAGATCTTAAGAGTATTAAAAACTTTATTAATGCCCAGGGTATCATTCAGCCTACCTAATACCTTTGATTTACTAAAGTCACAAAAGTTATGTTGGCCTGGTATGTGGATATAACTTTAGCCACATGGTGAAGCAGGGCTTTGTACAGGTGTTTTCACATGTCTGGTCCACTGACATCTAAGAAATTCAACCCTGAGGTCAGAGAGAAGAAGCAGAAGACCTAATAAAAACCACATGTTAATCGTTAATGTTCATTTACCAAATCCTACTTAAACTCTTGTACTCTCAAAGCTAATTTCAGCCAATTGCCTTTTAATTATAGTCTCTTGCTCAGAGTTGCAAATATAATGGCTTTTTAATGTAACTTGCACTGTTCTGTGTCCAATGTAGGATGTAATCATGCAATTTATTCAGTCAGAGTTAGTGCATTAGGTAATTAAAACATAAGCACATACAAATTTCTATGCATGCATATTCGGGAGGAAAGTAATATATGATAAACATGCTTCGGATAGAATTCTTTGGGGATAGAAATCCTATGTCTACGAATATGCTATACCATTGTATATTATACAGCAAAATGCAAAAATCAAGTATAACTCCTTGGGAGACCCGTGCACATATCACACAGAATAAAAGAAACTAGTGTAAAGTGAGAATGTAAGTGGTTTGACACATTTTTTACTATCTTATCAGTCTTGGTTCATATACTTAATCAATGCAGGATAGTTCTCCATTATCTAAAATGTTAGGATGTGAGCAGACCCTCAGCCTTCTAGCTCAGAAAGGTAGAAATGACCAAAAGGGTAATGAGATTTAAAATAATTTTCACTAATAAAAATAAACAATGTAACTATTTTTAAAAATCTTTTTAAGAGAGGTGATTGCTTTTGAGTACGAATTGACATATGCATGGGTAATAGTTGTTTTTTGTTTAGCGAGCATGTATTACTTTAGTCAATTTATCCACCTTTATTTCTCAGTAACCAGATTTTATGTAAAAAAAATGCTTCTTTTATTAGCTGTTTTTAAATTATAACTATGTTCTAAAAATTATATTAAGCTATTTTCCCTATTTATACCATACTGTATTAATTGCCATCTATGCCCTATGTGTTTGTGGTACTGAGAAAGCAATGAGCATTTCTCTATTGTTATTGACCTGCTTGTTTTAAATATTTTTTTTTCAGTTTACTTTCAGTATTAGTTTGTATTGGATTCAGGTGTATAGCATAGTGATTCGACAATTATATACTTTAAAAAAAGGCGGGGGGGGGTGCAGGGGGGAGGAAAGGAGGGAGGATATTTGCCATGAATTCAAATACCAGCATGAAAACAAAAATACTTGTTCCGTTCATTGGGATTTGTAAAATGCCAGTATCTGACACATGTAGAAATCTAGAAGGAATGATGTCCCTTTCCAGTTTTCTCTGGATATGTGCTCACACATTTTGTGCTCATTCTTCTTACTTAAAATATAAATGTAGAAAGTATATGTACATTTCTTTTGCAAAGACTTCAGCTGACATATTCTAATCCTCTTTCCCCGCCCTCCGCCCTCCACCCTCCACCCTCATTAAACTTACATCCTGAACAGTTCTATGGGTTCCTCTTTGGAAAAGAAAAAGAAACAAAAGAACATCCAGGAGGCTAGCCAAGTAGCAACCTATTCCTAATTCGGAGCTTGACTAAGCCTTGGAATCCAAACACAAGCTCTTTCTCAGATTGATGTTCCTTATGCATTTAAGCCTCAGGGTTGTAAATACTTCGCTTCTGTCCCCTCCAGTTCCAGAAAAAGTGCTCTATAGAAATAGACCAGCCTTCACACAGAGGAAGCCAACCTTGATCCTTCTTGATGCCCTGAGTCCCAGGACTTAAGTTTGCAGCCTAAACCAAACTTTCTCTAGTCTCAGCTGCTCTCTATCTAATCCTTCCCTTTGCTTGTTCTTCAGAGGTGCTATGTCCTAATTCAACTCTGAAGTAAAAATCTATAGAGTAAAGCAAATACTGCTGTCAAAGCAAAAACCAGACAAATATATGTGCTCCATCATCTTGGTCAAATTCCCATCCTAAATTCTATACTTGGGTGTTTCATTCAGAGGAAATTCCAAATGTATGAATAGATTATTTATCCAATGTTCCTTTCAGTTTGAGATTCAGGACCCATATTCCTATAGAAAGCCATACACGTGTTTATATTGTGGTATTTCTAAAATCAAGATTAACCTTAAAGTTTGTTTGGTGTGCTGGCTCCCCGCCCCCTCCGCCCCCCGAAAGCTGTTACATTCATGGTATATATCACCATTATCTCCAATGATGTCTTAAATCTGAAAATCAAAGACATATGGATATTCTAACTATATGATTATCTATAATATTGACTCTGGGGAAAAATGCATTCCAAGTTTAATGGCTGCATATTTTCTGTTCATTATAAGGTGATTCCAATGAGGGATTCAGTTTGTAAGCACAAAAATAAGTTAATCTTTATATTACAGCTATAGTTTTATTTTTACCAGCTATTCCTGAATGATCAATTTTCCCCTTTAATAAGATTAGTTAACCACTTTCTCTAAATTTTCATTCCAAAGCATAGAAGTATCCCATATTCTGACCCATCTATTAAAAACAACTTTTTCTTCCTGGTCAGGTAGCTCAATTGGTTAGAGCATCACCCTGATACACCAAGGCTGCAGGTTTGATCCCTGCTAAGGGTAAGAATCAACCAATCCTATATAATAAAGGCCTAGGTGGCATCACGCCCTTGAATGACATCATCATAAGGTGGCCGCATGCACAGCAGAGGTGGGGCCTGGTGGCCGCTTTGTGCAGTGAGGCCTGGAGATCCCGCATACCACGGCTCTGTGCGTTGCAGAGGAGACGGGTCATGGCAGGGGAGAGCAGTTGTGGGCAATCAGGCTGGCAAGTGGTTAGGAGCCAAAGGCCAGATTGTGAGAAGGATCCCAGATTGGAGAGGGGACAGGCCAGACTGAGGGACCTCCCCCTCCCCCACAAATTTTGTGCATTGGCCTCTAGTGTGAAAATAAGCCCCTTATTTAACAATTTAACTCATAACATTAAGAATTACTCTTTTGAAGTAAATTTATTACTGACCTTCCTGTTGGAAGCACATTCTGTACACAATGTTCTTAGAATGATTTCACAATGAATAGGAGCATCTTAGTAACATTTAAAAATATGCCTTATAGGGTTGCAATATTGATTCAAATATTCTTTCCTGAAAATAATCAATGAGGCATATTTGTCCCCAATCACTCTTTTGTTAAAATGTTTCCCTTATTTACATCTTTAAAGGTTTTTTCCCCATCTTCTTCTTCTTATTTTTTATTTGCATGAGTTAAGATGTGAGATTTCAGGTTATTTGACTGGACAAAGCTCCGGTGACAGCCTTCATAGGAACACACATACGCCCGCTCCCCCGTGTGGATGCGCACATGTGTGCGCAAGTTGAAGTCCAGGGAAAAGCGTTTCCCGCACCCTTGAAAGGTGCACTGAAAAGGCCTCTCTCCAGTGTGAGCCATAAAATGCCTTTTTAGTTTGCAGCTCTCAGGGAACGCTTTCCCACACTCCGCACACACGTGGTTGCGGGGGCCATGAACGAGCTGGAGATGCTTTCTCAGGGAACGTTTCGTCTTCAGCTCTTTTGTGCATCCACTCTGAGGACAAACAAATTTTCCTGGAGCACCACCTTCTCCATTTTCTCTTGGCTTATTTCTAGCAAATTCTGCAGGCCGGGTGGGATCCAGCAGGCTAGTGTTGGGTGTTTCTCCAAGAGGAGGCTTCTTGCCTGTCATGTGCCCAGAATGCTCAACAAGTGATTTCTCTCCCACATCCTGTGGAGGAAATTCTTGTTTCACCTCCTTTTCCGTGTATTGCAAGGAAAGTGAGTTTGCATCCACAAAAGCCCGTTGAGAAAACTCTTGCTCCGGTCCTCCTCCCAGGCAGCTGAAGGACTTAAGAAATATGTTCTCTTCCCGGTTAGGTTCGGAAAACTCACCTCGTATGATGCACTCTATGTAGCAGTCAGAGAAGGGGTCCTCTTCACCAACCTCATAGCTGATCTCGTGGCCCCCGACTTCATCCCACAAGGCCCTCATCACGGTGAGGGGCTCCTGCTGGGCTGGCTCTGGTGTGGCTGGATTTGGCTTATTCCCACCGAGGGCCCTTCTGTCCTGGCCTTTCCATCCACGTGTCTTTGGCCTTGTATTCCGTTGCTGCTCCATGTCGTCCTGTGGTTCCTCCTCAAAGATTTGCACCAGAATATATCAACCACTTCCAGGTAGCAGTGATCTGGGTAAGTCTTCAGCAGGTATCTGCTTTGAAATAATAACGATGAGGTAAAACATTAGAGCCATTGTCAGAAAATGACCTAAAAAATTAGCCTAGAACTTTCTTCAATAATGGAATGACTACATTTAACCCCGTCTTCCGGGACAAACTCCACAAGAGAGTAAGAGAATGAGTTCTGATGTAAGATACGGGTCATAGCCCGATCTTACCTGGGCACTCCCATTGGGGGTGTCCCTTTGTTTATTGGGCCTCACTCTATGCTAGCCCAGGTCTAAGCTGCTCATGGGTGGAAACACCTCTGTAAGTAACACATGAACACACTCATAGAGTACACTTTCTCATGAGCATATGAAATAAGTCTGTATGACATCTGTTATAAGGCAAAGTGCTATAGGATAATACAAGGGGCGGGTAGAAAGCAGGAGTTTGCAATTTTGAACACTGTGTTCAGGGTAGTGGCAGTTGACTAAAAACTTGAGAAAAAGGTTAAGAGAGCAAGGCATGCCTATTTTCTTATGTAACACTGTTATGAAATTCAAACTAAATGATGCATATGAAGTGTTAGCACAGTTCATGGCACAGAGCAAATGCTGAATGCTTCTGTGAGCCAGTGTTATCTGATCAGCTCTGTATTCACCCAGTAAGTATAGGTGGAACCCTGCTATGTGCACGTGCTATTCTAGACCAAGAGCAGCGAATGTCTTCTGTAAAGAGCAGATTTAAGCTTCGCCGGCCCTATGATCTCTGTGGCAACTATTCAGCGCTGCCATTGTAGTAGGAGCAGCCATAGATAATACACAGAGGATGAGCTTGACTGTGTCCCATAGTTTTCTGTCACTTCCTAAAAAATGTATGAGTTATGGAATGAATTTATTATATCCTTTCTAAGAGCCCTTTGCTTAATGTTACAATTGTGTGCCTTATAAAAGATCTCTTACTTTTATTGTCCTAACATCCCGCTGTAGGAACAAAAATGAAATGCTTTTAAAAAGGGGGCATATATGAAAGTACTGGAGTGAAAAGGAACCGCTTGAGATTATTCTTTTGAGATGGTATTTTAATTCTTTTAATTTTTTTTTTAATTCAGTAATGGCTCACATACAATATTATAATAGTTTCAGGTGTAAAACAAAGTGACTAGACCTTTGCATAACTTGCAAAGTAGTCACCCCAACCAATAAGTCTCATCCCGTCTGACATTGAGGCGGTATTTTAAAATATAGCTATTTCAAATTATTTTCAAGCTGTTAATATATAATGTATTTTATATGTAATATTATACACATAAGATGTAATGTTTACATACATATTTTACATATACATATAAAATGTATAAAGTTACAAGTGTTTTTATTTATTCTGTCATTTAGAAAAGTAAAATAAAACAGGGAGACTGTGTCCAAGAATATTTACCAAAGGAAACCTTGTTCTTGTAGATAAAAATAATTTTGTATTAACGAATATAGCACCTCTGGAGTGAAATCACTGGGAATGGGTCTAAGTCTGAGTAGGACAGAGCACAGAACCCCCCTCCCCCAACTCGTCTATTTAAAATAACTGTCATTTGATTTGATTTCAGTTTTGCTCTTCATACTATCTCTTGCCATCTCCAGCTCTATTTCATTTTCAGTAACAATTAACTTTGCCTCCAATGAAGTGCCATGCTCTTCCCACTCCATAAAAAGGCTACCTACCCTTACTCCCCCCTCCCCCCACTTCCCTATCCATACTCATACACATACACACTCATTTCCAGTCCATACTTTAGATCCCTGCTTAAACATCACTTCCTCAGGACAGCT
>NW_006283588.1:5435845-5444045 GCF_000327345.1 Myotis davidii
GGTATTTTAATTCTTTTAATTTTTTTTTTAAAATTCAGTAATGGCTCACATACAATATTATAATAGTTTCAGGTGTAAAACAAAGCGACTAGACCTTTGCATAACTTGCAAAGTAGTCACCCCAACCAATAAGTCTCATCCCGTCTGACATTGAGGCGGTATTTTAAAATATAGCTATTTCAAATTATTTTCAAGCTGTTAATATATAATGTATTTTATATGTAATATTATACACATAAGATGTAATGTTTACCAAACATATTTACATATGCATATAAAATGTATAAAGTTACAAGTGTTTTTATTTATTCTGTCATTTAGAAAAGTAAAATAAACCAGGGAGACTGTGTCCAGGAATATTTACCAAAAGGAAACCTTGTTCTTGTAGATAAAAATAATTTTGTATTAATGAATATAGCACCTCTGGAGTGAAATCACTGGGAACGGGTCTAAGTCTGAGTAGGACAGAGCACAAAACCTCCCTCCCCCAACTCGTCTATTTAAAGTAACTGTCATTTGATTTGATTTCAGTTTTGCTCGTCATACTATCTCTTGCCATCTCCAGCTCTATTTCATTTTCAGTAACAATTAACTTTGCCTCCAATGAAGTGCCATGCTCTTCCCACTCCATAAAAAGGCTACCTACCCTTACTCCCCCCCCCCACTTCCCTATCCATACTCATACACATACACACTCATTTCCAGTCCATACTTTAGATCCCTGCTTAAACATCACTTCCTCAGGACAGCTACGAGAGCAAGATCCTCTTCTGTCCTATTCACAGGTCCCAACACTTAGTACAGTTGTCTAATGAAATGAATTTATAGATATGCACCAGTCATCATATTGGTGATATCTGATATAGCAATTCTAGAACATTAATTTATTAGAAAATTATTTGGGACTTTAGACACACAATGTAGAAGTTTCAAAATGTTGGCTAAAAATGACGCTGAGGCATTATCTATCTACAAAGACATCACCTCTGAGAGTGAGGTTGAAAGACGTCTTTTCCTGATGAATGTACCAGGGTCCAAGGATAGCCCTTACCTTTCTAAGCTAGATCCTTATTGATCATATTTCTGAGCCTTATGCCATTTCTCACAATAGCAAGCTTGTGAGGATGATGTAGAAAACTGAAATGGTAATTTATAATGGGAACATTCCTGTTTACATGGTAAGTACATTCTCTGATGGTGTTAATAACTACAAGGGAAATGTACTAGGTAGACATGGTATGAAGAAAAAAACCTGGATGTTCAGAAAGGAGGGGGAAGGGGGCCTGGTGAAAAGGTGAAGGGATTAACCAAAAATCCCCAAAGGAACTCTCAGACAGACAATAGTATGGTGATTACCTGAGGAAAGGGAGGTGGAGGGAGGAGGAAAGGGGAAAGGAGGATACATGGTGATGGAGGGAGACCTGCTTGGGGAGGAGAACATACACTATGCAGATGATGTATTGTAGAACTGTACCCTGAGACCTATATAATTTTATTAGCCAATGTCACCCCAGTAAATTCAATTAAACAACAAACCACAACAACAACACCTAGATGTTAATGGCATGCAATTAACCTACTTTTATATTTCTCAGACTGGAGGAGAAATACTAAAGTGGTGCATCTTGGACCTATTCAGTCACTTGAAGATATTTAGTTCCACACATCGTTCTGTGTGCCTACCCCAGACCAGTGAAAAGGACATGAAGTCCCTGGGCGGGGGGCGGGGGGGCTTTATTCCAGGTGGGAGATAAATGTAAACAAGAACGTGCCTTTCAAGTTTGGATTAAGAAAAACGCATGAAATATGAAGCTGACTGGAGAAAGCGCGTGGGGAGCCATCTTCAGAAAGTCTGGAAAGGCCGCCACGGAGGGGGCATTAGACTGAGCCCTGAAAAAGAGGGGTATCAGGTGGGGGAGGCATGTTCTTTCCAGCCTGCAGCTTGGAGTGCGAAGGGATGGGCAGGCTGGAGGACAAAGGAAGCCATGCGTGTTCCAAAATATGGCGGCGAGGGCGGAAGTGGCCGAGAGAGGGTAAGGAGGGGCCATTTGCACTGCTTTCCCAAACCGGTGGGAACCATTACCGGCTCCCTTACAAGCAAAAGAGAAAACAAAAACTAGCACGCTCTGGCTTAGGTTAAAAGATGAAAAGATCAGGGCTGATGTGTGGGGAATGGGTGGAGGGAGGGAAGAGTGAAAACAACAACAAAAAAGTCACCCAGGCGGGCTCTTCTCCTGGGAGCATGGCTGCACCTGACTCCCCCCACCCGCTTCTTCCCTCTCAGACCTGCACCTCCTAACTCTGAGGATCCCCCGGACTTGAAACGGGAGCACTGGGGCAGCGTCTGGGGCCGATCCCCTGAGCCTGTCCCCAAGGCCCTTTCTGACTTCCCCGTGAGCGCATGGCAGCCCGCCCGGGCTCAGTTCTTTCTTGTAACTTTCCTGGAGCAAAGCAGCCCCGCCTCCAGCGTCTTCCCTCCTAAGACCTTCCTGTTTCACTGTCCCCCGCGTGTGGCCCGGGTTTGTTTTGTTTTGCTGGAGTAATTGAGTGGATGATCGGACCATTTGCAGACATAAATGAGAAGGGGGAGAAAGGGAAGACAGGCCTAGTCCCTTGATAATAAATAATGTAAACATTTTAATATAAAACAGACCCAGCCGAATGTTGTCACGTAATATACTTATATGATTTTTTGGAAACAAAAAAAATGCAACTTCAAGGAAATTGCAATCCGGCATCTGCTTTCTTGAAAGGGAATTTACTTTCCACCCTTATCTGTTTTAAAAGTCGGACCTTTGCGGCCCAGGACAGCCTAGGTCAGCGCAGTCTACACACCAGAAGTTTGCTGGCCAAGATCACCCCCCCTGCTTCTAGCATGCTGTACGCGGTCCATCCATGGATGTCAAAACCTTATAATAGGGATCCACAGTTAAAAACACATTCTAACTGGTAAACTCAACACACACATCCTCCTGCATTTCTGAACAAAGCTAAGTTCCGCGAAACAAGACTTACCCCTTGATATTGTGCCACTCACTCTACTTCCTACTCCATTTCCTTTCAGAGCAAAGACAAGGAAGAAGGTCCTTGTGCTCCCAAGGGCATTTAAAACCTCCCCTGCTTTACATCCGGCCAGTTAGACCCACCCTCCTTTTGATGGACATATTCTAATCAGGCTGCACCTTCATTTCAACTCAGCACAGATTGGATTTTCAAGGAAAGGCTCTACCAATCTCTGCAAGGAAAGTTGCCTTGGGAGTGGTGCTGGGTGTGGCCCTGCTCGGGTTTCTGGTTGGGGTTTGGCGTCCTGGCCCTTGCCTGCTGCATGGTCACCTTCTCCTAAGGCAACGGTTCTCAACCTGTGGGTCGCCACCATTTTGGGGGTCAAACGACCCATTCACAGGGTTCGCCATCGGAAAACACATATATAATTACATATTGTTTTTGTGATTAATCACTATGCTTTAATTCTGTTCAATTTGTAATAATGAAAATACATCCTGCATATCAGATATTTACATTACGATTCATAACAGTAGCAAAATTACAGTTATGAAGTAGCAACGAAAATAATTTTATGGTTGGGGATCACCACAACATGAGGAACTGTATTAAAGGGTCGCGGCATTAGGAACGTTGAGAACCACTGTCCTAAGGGGTGGCAACCAGAGGTTGCGGCTGCATCATCTGGACAAACCTCTTTGAATCCGAATTGCCTAGCTTCAGCACGTACCAGGGACTCAGTAGATGTCCATTGCACGAATGAATGTAGGTATCATCAAATTGAAGTAGTTACCTATCAGCCAAATGAAAATCACCACCCCTTCTCCTGCTCTCTCTTACCCTCCCCAAATCCCCATTCCCAGCCCTACCCTATGCCCAGTTGCAGAAAAACTATTGTTGCCTTTTCTTGTTCAGACATTAACCTGACTGCTCAGATCCCTCAAAGGAACACAGCCTACTTTGAAAGCAGTGGTCAACCCACACTCACCATTGGCCATGGTCTAGTGAAGTTTCATAGTTGGCAAAATATTAAAAACAAACCAATGTTTAAAAACCTCTTACATTTTGACTGGACCCTTGCCTGCAATTCACATATATATCTGGAAGCAGTGCTCTCCACTTTTTTTTGTGTGTGTGTGTCTGTTTTAGAATAAATGCCAGTTGTGAGATTGGAAATTAAAAAAAAAAAAACTAAAAGACAATTTCCAATGGAGAAAATATTTAACCTATTTTTGAAATATATTATTCCCTGTCCTGTACGCATACCAGGTTCTCATCCATTTGAAATTGAAGTCAGATCAAGCTTCCTTAGCTTCTTGCAGTGGTTCTCAACCTTCTGGCCCTTTAAATACAGTTCCTTATGTTGAGACTCAACCATAAAATTATTTTCGTTGCTACTTCATAACTGTAATGTTGCTACTGTTATGAATCATAATGTAAATATCTGATATGCAGGATGGTCATAGGCGACCCCTGTGAAAGGGTCGTTCGACCGCCAAAGGGGTCGCGACCCACAGGTTGAGAACCACTGCCTTAGAGCATACTATTTACAGGTGAGTTTCTGGAGGCAGAAATGACAAGAAGCAACTTCTCTCCTACTCCCTGTGGTGGCGCATTGCTGTGGTGTCTAAAAACTACCGCACAGGCAGGCTCTCGGAGCAGTTCGGCACCGCCCATCTGTGTGTCTGTGATAGCGACGTTAATGTTTTGGGTTTCAGTGAGCCGAAGAATCCTGAGTAGAACATTCTTTTCAAGCCTTTCAATGGCAATGCCATTAGTCATTGGAAGTCCCTTTCCTCAAGGCAGGTGTCTCTCCCTTTTGGTCTCTCTCTCTCTCTCTGTGTATATCTATATCTATATCTATATCTATATCTATATCTATATCTATATCTATATCTATATCTATATATATGACATATATGTAATCATATTTATATATGATTCATGTGTAACATATATTTATGTATTTTCTATGTATAGAGAGAAGGGAGAAACATCATAAAGCCAAAGCTCATTCCTTTCATTTAATCCTTTCACGTAACTCGCCAGACCACACCCACTTGTTGTCACTCATTTATCCTTTGAGATAACGCATACAATCACCTAGATAATGTATAATCCGGATCCCCATTGCTGACTCAAACAGGTTTGTGTCAGTGTGACTGGGAACTGGAGACCACATCTTTAGAAGATGTAAATTTGCATTTCACATTTCAACTCCCACAGGAATTATTCTGTTCCCACTCCGGTTTAGTTTTCCTTTCCACGCCCCAAAAGGAAGGAACTCATCTGTTGTTATATGAACTCAACTCAAGGGAAATTGAATTTCTCCAAAACAAGTTAGGGAACCAATTAAACAGTGAAATAGAAGCGAGCTGCCTGTTGAAATTGACACAAAGAGTAATTTTTTTTTGGATTGCTGGAATTTTAGTCATAGTACTTATTTTATCAATAACATCATAACCAGTTTTTAAGAATGGTATTTTGATCATTTATTTCAGTGTTACAAACCAACATTTTCCTTTAAAAGCTTACAATGTGAAAGCTATAACTATGCTTTAATTCACTCTATTTAGACTCTTTCTCCCAGAGAGGCCTTGTTCCAGGCCCTGGGGTTCTGTAACCCAGGCCTCCTGGAGTTCTAGGCTGAGGTTGCCAGGCTGGAACTAGGATGAGTCTAGAAACTCGCTGGTATCCCACAGCAAAATTTAAGGGGAACCAAAAATTCAGATGAACCAATATTTAATCTAATTAAGATTAGCAATATTGTATGCCATATTATATATAAAATTAGAGCCACAATTCATGATAAACAAGTTATCAAAAATGTAAATACAGATAACCAAACCATCACGCTTTCTAAATGTCTAAATGCAGCAGTGACAGAAGGAGGGGTTGCGGGAGGGGATGTGCAGCACCAGACCCCAGGACTTGTAGGTTGTGGTAAGAGTTAGACCTTCATCTGAAGAGCAATGGTAATGGAATATTACAGGGAAGCATGCTTTATTTATAAATGCGTATTAACCTTAAACTTCTAAACCATTGTTTCATTGAGCTTCAGTCCATCTTTTTATTTGATTCAACTCATGTTAATTGACTGCTTTGCATGCATTAACTCATTTTTTTGGTATGTGTTTGCCTTTACTCTTTTCCTTTTTCTTTTTTCTCTTTGATGTGTATGCTAATGATTGACCACACAGACAAAAAGTAAGCATTGCCTTTATTAGTGCATTGGTTCATTTTATCTTGTAATCAAATTTATAAAATGATTCTTACTACTATTATTATTTTATTTGTATTTTTAAATGATAACTTGGAGACACAAAGAAAGCTTACACGCTAGTAAGGAGCTAAACTTAGAACTCAAGTGTGCTTCACAGTTTACATTACATTACGGTATTTTACCAACTCCATATTTTTCATAAAATGTCTCTTGAATTATTATTTTCTGTAATTTATAATGCCTTTCCACATACTTATTTGATCTTGATAGCACCCTTATGAATTGTTATTACCCATTTTATGGATACAGAAATGGAAAATCAGTATGACAAATGCCAATTCAAAGCCATACAGGTACTAGTTTATGGGCCCAGGAACAAATTTCAATTGCCCACTTAGAAGCGTGGTCGGCGAGCAGCAGAGGGCAGAGTAGAAGAGAAGCAGGTTTTCTGTGGGGCACTCGTCCTGTTGCTTCACTTCAGCCGGGGCTCTGGGCTTGGATGAATACAGATATAACATCAACCGTCAACTGTCATTGACAAACAAAATTAAAAAGACTACTGGCAGAGGTTTCTGGGTATATCTTCACTCTTTTCTATGGAGGGAGCCAAGAAACCACTGCCATGATAGGATTCTGAAAGTGTTTCTTGTGGCCTGATCCAGGAGTTCTCTGGGCCTGGGATGAGTCTCAGATGTGCCTGGCTGGGTAAGGGTGGTGGGTAGCCTCAAGGATGGGATGTCTCCTTTCCCCAGCCCCTAGGGTTCCACCAGAACGGTCAGTCATAAAGTTCAAGAGAGAAAAGTATTTCAACAATTGTTATAGAAATATAACAATTCTCAAACCGAAAGAGAAAGTAATTTTATCTCTGGTACCTGCTGGGACCATACTCCTTTTTTTTTTTTTTTTTTGCTGCAAAAAGCTTTATTGTTTCATTTGGTCTAATGCATGGGAGAGGGCTCCAGGGTGGTTAAAAGAATGGCTAGTAGTTTGCAGGAGAGGCTCAGAGAAAAGCCAGACATCCGGGGAGGCAGAGGGGCCCCTCAAAGGCCTCTGGCTCCAAAGGCTCCTAGTGGTGCTTGAGGTGAGCCTTTGGGAGAGACTCGCCCAGCCCAGCCTGGGGCCGGCAGCCTGCGGAGGTGAGTCAGGTGTCGCCCATCTTCTTGATGAGCTTCACCTGCTCACCCGGAAGTGGTTCTGCAGGAAGTCATAGAGACGAGGTTCTGCACGGGTAGACCCAGGGTCTGCAGCTCCCAAAGGGCCTGGTTCGGGTCCCTCTCCAAGGCCAGGTGGCCTCCATGGCGCCCTGAGTTTTGCCCACTCGTCCTGGGGGGGCTTCAGCACGTCCTGGAAGGGGATGCGGCCACCGCGCTGGTTTTGCAGCTTTAAGAGCCGCTCAGCGCCCTCAGCTTCTCCGCCAACTCGAGGAAGAGGAGTTAAGGTAGAAAACACCCGGGGTGTTGGCTGGTCCCGGAGGGGGTTCTGAAGGTGGTGTCTGGATGAGACGGAGGAGAGAGGCCGGAGGCTGGAAGAAGGGCGTCCCTGGGTCTGTTCTGTCCAAACACAGTTGAAGCAGGAGACAGAGCCGGGACCGCCGAGGGCACTGCCTGGGACCACACTCTTGGATTCCCGTTTCTGAACTCTGTCCCTATGTGTAGTGCCTCCCCACTCCTCACTCCCTTCCACCCTCCACACCTCCCACTTCTGCCATTTTTATACCAGCATCATATTCTTGTCCTCTGAGTCCAGAGGATTCAATCTCTTTAATGCCTCTAAATATTCTTGTCCTTTTTGCGTCTGTCCCTTGCACGTGTTTCCTCTGCGTGGAATTGTTTTCACGGTTCCATTTCAGGATATCGGTTTGCTTTTTTGTTCATTTTTTTCCCTTCCCTTCCCTTCCCTTCCCTTCCCTTCCCTTCCCTTCCATTCCCTTCCCTTCCCTTCTCTTTTCTCTGTGCCTTTCCATGTATTAAAATG
>NW_006283588.1:5445831-5480186 GCF_000327345.1 Myotis davidii
CCCTTCCCTTCCCTTCCCTTCGTTTTTGATGTCTTTCTCCTTACAGTATGTTCAGAGAGAAAGTAAATTGTATATTTAACATACCTTCAATGTTGCCACTCTAATTTCTAATGACATTGAATGACTTACACTTTCTCAAACAAAGGGGTACTTGGGAATTTATGTCAAGTAACAGAAAGATTCTCACCAGGGGTAATATCGCCCCCTAGAGGGCATTAAGTGTTTTTGTGCAGATGTTTTTGGCCTCTCAGTGTACTCAGGCTTGAGAATTTACATATGGAAAAGCATGTTATTTTATTATGAATTATTTTTCTTTTATTTCTTTGTATTATGGTGAGGGTGTCATATGGACTTAAAATATATGTGTAGGTAGGTTAAAGTAATTATTCCTTTGTTTTTAATGGTAGCAAGGGTGTGAAAAATGTCTTCTAAAAGGGGTCATTGGTCTGATAGGATTGAGAACAACTTCCCTAGTCAATTCACTTTCTTATGATCATTTACTTACTTATTTACTTACTTATATAATAGACTTTATTTTTTAGAGCAGTTTTAGGCCTATAAGCAAAAGTGAGTGAAGGTACAGGGATTTCATTTCCCATGTGCCCTTTGCCCCTACTCATGCATAGCTTCCCCACCATCAACATTCCCTACCAGAGTGCTACATTTGTTACATTCAATGAACCTACATCCACACATTACCACTCAAGGTCCATAATTTACATTAGGGCTCACTCTTGGTGCTGTACATTCTGTGGGTTTGGAAAAATGTAAAATGGCATATGTCCACTGTTATAGTATCAAATAATGTAGTTTTTTGCCTTAAAAATCCTCTCCACTTTGCCTATTCACCCCCTCCCCCAGCTCATGATTCCTTCACATTGTCCTCCTTCCTCAAGCCTATCTTTTCCCTAGTCCTATCAGCTGAGTATCTTATTCCAATGAGAAATAGAAACAACTAGAGGGGAACCTCTGTGCACTCCACCACACATTCATCTGCATCTGTACCCAGGCACTTGGCATTCCTTCTTGGTAGTATAGTTGAACTGTCTGTGCTTCCATCCAAGGCTTTCCCTTCATTCACTCATTGTCTCCATTTTCTCCCGACTATTCAAGGACTTTGTTCAAATAATTACCCCTGCTACCCTCCATCTTCAGTTTTTCTCTCACATCTGGATCATTCCATGGGCATTCAAGCACACTTACTGTGATAATGAGAATCCTAAAAATAGTCCCCTTGATCCCATATCCTCCCAGTTACTTGGCTCTTCCACCCCATTTCATTGCTCCCTTTTATAGAAAACTTCTCAAAGGTCCTCTTCTTTTGCTATGATCCATCAATAACATCAGTATCACCTAGGATCTTGGTAGAAATACAAACTCTCAGGTCCCACTCTGAATCTATTGAATCAGAAATTATATTTTGCCTGGCCAGTGTGGCACAGTGGTTGAGCATAACGGTTGAACTATGAACCAGGAGGTCACAATTGGATTCCTGGTCAGGGCACATGCCCAGATTTCCGGCTTGATCTCCAGTGTGGAGTGTGCAGGAAGCATCCAATGATTCCCTCTCATTGATGTTTCTCTCTTTCTCTCCCTCTCCCTTTCTCTTTGAAATAAATAAAAATATATTTTTAAAAAAAGAAATTTTAACAGGATCTCCAAGGGTTCATAAGACATAAAAGTTTGAGAAGCACTGATCTGTGGTGCTGATTTTCAATTCTTCTCTTTACATTTTCTTTGAATCCAGGTCAATAAATCATTCCTTTCTACTCTCCACTGAAACAGCTCTTTTTGGGGTCACTAATGACCTCCAAAATGCTAAATCCAAAGGTCAGTTTTCACTGCTCATCTTACTGGATCCATGCAACATTTGACATGGTTGAAATCTCCATTTATCGCTTCCCATCTTCAAGGTCATTAACATCATTGTGCAGGCGTCAATCCCTGGCCTTTTTTTCTTCCCTCCACTTTAACAGATCTCACCCAGTTCACTGGCCTTAAATGCTCCTCATTGTTGTGGTGCCGCCTATTCATATTTCAAGGCTGAGGTCAAATACTAACTTTTCACAGGAACATGTACAGATTCTCCAGCAGAAATTAATCACCCTTTCTTCAAAGTGATAATTTCCATCACCTTGTATTTCTCATTTCTCACTTTTTCTATTTTACTTTATAGTTTTTCTTTTCTGTAAGTTCCTTGATTATAGGATGTATGTCATATGCATCTCTATGTACCTACATTTTATTTCTTTATTTAAAAAAATTTTTTTTTCTCATGTAACAGGTGCTCAATACATGTTTCTCCCCCCAGGAATGTCTAATGGGCTTAAATGTCCTATGTATAGCTTGTTCTTGGATCATGGAATTCTGTACCTACATACATTCCACCTTTTATTTTCAAGTCAATCCTTTGCAGATGTGTTACATCAGTCTTGTAAAAAGCTAAAAAAAATGTAGGCAACGAAGACATAACTGAGCACCAAGTGGATTTGCAAATTGGCTTTTTCAGACACACTCAGTGAAACCCATGCAATATTGCATGTACAACTACTACTTGGATGGACACGGTCTACAGAATAAATTATGGAAATTAGACCATTAAAATGCTCTTCTTTAAGATCTTCCCATGGTTGGCTCCTTCTCATCATTTAGGTCTCAGCTCTAATGGGATCTCCACAGAAAGGCTTTTTCTAATCATCCGTTCTGTAGTACTGCCAGTCACACTCTGCCCTATTATGTTGTTTTATTTTAGTTATTCCCTTATGACTGTTTGAAATTATATTTGTATGTTTTATCATTCATCTCCTACCCCTATGGAAGGTGTGCATCACTGACTACAGGAACTTGGCTGGTCTATGTTCTGTGGTTATCAGTAAGCAGTACTGGAACATAGTAGGTGCTCAGTAAATACTAGTATTTGTTGAATGAATGAATAAATACATTCTAGGGACATTGGGAAACCTCTTTGATACCACAAAGAACTGATTTATAAACCTGGTATTACTATAACTTGGTCATGAGGAGATCAGGAGAAATGAGATGAATATTAATTACTTTGATGGGCTGCTGACAGCCTTTCAAAGACTTCAGCAGAAGTCTTTCAAGTTTTGAAATGGCAAAGGCTTTAGAAAATACCTACTAAGCTAAGCTGAAGATATTTTACTGAGGACTTTGAAGTAGGTATTAAACAAATATTCTCTGATGGACTGAGCTGGGCTATTTGGCAGAAATGATACTTAAGTAGGAAGTGAAATTTATTCTCCAGCACTCTTTAGAAACCCCCACACCTTATAGAACAGCGGTTCTCAACCTGTGGGTCAAGATCCCTTTGGTGGTCGAACGACCCTTTCACAGGGGTCGCCTAAGACCTTCCTGCATATTAGATATTTACATTACGATTCATCACAGTAGCAACATTACAGTTATGAAGTAGCAACGAAAATAATTTTCTGGTTGGGTCACAACATGAGGAACTGTATTTAAAGGGCCAGAAGGCTGAGAACCACTGCTCTGGAGGGTTATCGTAGAACATTTAAAGCAATGTGTGATCTCCGATCAGCAGCACTGACGTCATCTGGAAGCTTGTCAGGAATGAAAATTGTTAGGTCTCATTCCAGACCTACTGAAAGAGAATCTACATTTTAACAAAATACCCGAGTCATTCCCGTGCTCATTTAAGTTTGAAGGCCAGTGCAATCTCCAAAAATGCTTAAGCTGGATCCAATGAAGAACAACTGGCAACTGTTTCAGAAAATAGATAAGAAGGGTGGGTATAAGGCAGAGATTGAAGCTGGTGGTGGGGGTGTCTGAATAGAGTCAAAGGGAGCAAGTTATCCAAATGCGGTGTAAGCGAAATATTCATTTTCACCTCATGGCCAAAATAAGCAACTGGGATGAACACACACGTCACTCAGTCTAGTAACGAGTCTAAGATAGCACAGGTGTTTGGCATTACATAGAGAATGGAGGACACATCTATTTTCTGATGTGATTATAATGAAACACTTTTTTAGTCTCTTGAGAGTTTTAACTCGGTGCTTACTGATGCTTAGTGAATTTCCTCCAGGCTTTTCAGTACCTCTGAGGGAGAGGGAGAGTCAGAAGGTGATAGATTTGGTTCTGTGCAGTAGGTCAACATTAGCCACAAAAGAGACAGAAGGAAAGAGACAGCCTGGAGAAATGGAGAAAAAAGTTTGCCTGTATTGAGGCTGTAGGAATATGGGCTGTTGAAGTAGTTGGATTCCTATATGTATTTATATGTAAGAAGGGATTTGCTTTTTCCCCTGGTGAGAAGGAACATAAATCACTTTACAGATGTGATTTGGGAAAGGAGAAAAGAACTCAAATTGTGTTCAGGTAGACCTTTGAAGTGGACAGGGGATTCATGTCCTGAAATAAAGATTCAAGTAGAAATAGATCTATTCGTACTCGCTTAGACCTGGGGAATTCTGAAGATTTACGAAGGCACTATATTGCCGTGACATCTTTATGAAGTCACTTTAAGCTTTCCTATATTTTTAATTAGAAGTCATTTAGCCAATGCTTCTGCTCCTTGGCAGCAATGGGCTTAAATGACTATGAAATAAAAAATGAATAATGAGTGTTGCTCTTCCCTCTAAACATCCCAAATTGACGGAGGAGAGAGAATCACTCCTTGCATGTCAAAGATTCTTCTGAGGCAGAGTTTGGAGAAAGGAAGTTTCACTCTCCATTTCCCAGTATTCCTTCTGTTTTAATAGTCTACCTGACAAAGGACCCGGTACAGGGCTTTGCACTTAGTAAAGCATTTACTCAACCACTAAGCCACACTGGCTGGGCATGGTACATTTTTCCTTTATAATCTCCACAAACCTTTACCTCTGAATTGTGGTTTATATAAATAGGAATATTTAGTTTAGATTAATGTATTTCATGTTGGGTGCTCTTTTTGTTAATTTGAATACTCCCATAATAAATATAAGTAAATTAAAAAGCAAATGATAGTGAGTTAGTTTCTACTTATCAGATGCAATCGAGCGCAGTGAATCTAACATGGGTCACTGTAGGTCTTGGGCCTTTGCAGCTCCAAAGATTGCTTATGTATAAATGAGTAAATACATATATATTCTTTTTTCTCCCTTTTTTTTATAAATGGGAGCACAAGCAGTGCATGGGTACCTGTAGCCTATTCTACACATTTGCATACCTTCTCTCTTGTTTCAACCTCAAGGACTAACTGGGCAGCATCTCAATTGTGCAGCAGGATCAGGCACAGAAGCTTTATTTAGCGTGACTTTGAGCTTCTCCAGAGCCATCTGGTGAGATTCCCTCCCCCGCCCTCAGGTATGAATACGATACAAACTGTGAAAGGAAATAAGGGCAACCAGGAGAGAAAGTCTCTTTCCCGCTCCTGACCTCTAGCCACCCAGTTTTCGTGCCTAGGACAGCGAATGTGACTTTGTCTTCTGCAGCTTCTGAAGTCCCTCACTGTCCAGCTCTTTCTTGCTTTGGCTTCTGAGAAGGTAATTTATTCTAAAGAGCAATCGTTGCATTAAGTGGCCCCTTTTTCACGGTTAATATTTGATCCAGAGGCAATCTTCATGGCGTCCCAGGCTTACCTAGGAGATAATTTCTGCCATTTGGTGTTTTAGGAATAAAGGAAATTCCAGAGACCCTGGGTCCCGGTTGCTTCTATATAGAATCACTACTGCAAATATTCACCTCTAAAATTCCTTGGTTTCTTATTGAGGTAGTCATTCTGAAACAGAATGAGGGAAAATGGGGTTCATGAACTCGGTAATCCTGTTTTCTTTCCCTTTGTATGGCCCCTTTATGCTACTAATAAAAAAAAGGCTCACGAAATATTTCTCATTCTTCACAGTGATGCCTAAATTTGTTGTTAGCTGTATCGTCTAAGTTTCTGATCCCAAATTAGATTGGGTACATAGAGAGAAACTAGAAGAATTTTGTCAAGCTAGATGATTAATGTGATTTAACAGATTAGAGTTTTAAATATTTGCACTTATATGAAAATTAACAGTGACAAATTGTGCATTTAAACAAAATTTATATGGATTTTTAAGATAAATTAGAAGCCTCCAAAGAAAAGTTAAGCATGTGGGTGGCATATTTTCTCTACCACTAAAGGAAATCCTTGGAAAAGTTTGAAAAGCATTATAAATAGATGCATCTTTGTGGAAGTGAAATGATGAATTAAACTTGGCGTATACAACATGAAGAGAAAAGAGTAGGTGTAAAAATTGGAATGTAGGAGGTTAATGCTTTTTCAATGGCTCAGTCAAATCAACACAATTTAATTATCTAAGCCTCCATGATTAAAATAAGAAAACATTGATAGAACCCAACTTCAGCTAAGAATATGTCCTACATTAATAGGACATTTTTTAAAATATATGGTACAATGAGAATATTTTCCTTAGAGTTTTAAAAAATAAAATAATTAAATTCTACTATCAAACAAATGTTTATTTATTTATTTATTTATTTATTTATTTATAAATGTAGTGCTATTGATTTCAGAGAAGGGAGAAGGAGAGAGATATTGAAACATCAATGATGAGAGAGAATCATTGATGGACTCCTTCCTGCATGCCCCCTACTGGGGACTGAGCACACAACCCGGGCATGTGCCCTGACCAGGAATCAAACCTTGACCTCCTGACTCATAGGTTCAACCACTTGATCTTCTGGCTCATAGGCTGAGCCACACCAGCGGGCACAAATGTTGATTGTTACTTTTATAAACGGACAGCCAATTTTTTTCATCGTTTTCAGAAGAACTGGAGTGGTAATGAAATAAGTCATTAACAGATGATAAAAAATAATCTCAAAAAGTAGTTTTTTTTTTTCTTTAATGTTGGTTCACTTAAAACCCTATGATTTCCTTTTGGCGTCATTACTGCTGTGAGTCTCTCACCCCCAATCTATTGTGAGATTTATTTTTATGTTTTGGTAATTTTATTTCAAACTAGAGGCCTGATGCATGGAAATTAGTGCAAGGGGCTTGGCCTCTGCAACCTCCATGGCTGCCTCTGCCCCCTCTGCCCATGGCAGCTGCTTCTGCCTCGGCCCCGGCCCACTGCAGTGGCTGGGAGCCTCTGCCTTGGCTCCTGCTGCTGCAGCTTTGTCCAGAAGGTCATCTGGAAGGATGTCCAGAAGGATGTCCAGTAATAAAAGTGTAATATGCTAATTAGACTGGACAGCCAAATGACCTTCCGGACGTCCTTCCAGATAAAGCAGCGGTGGTGGGGGCTGAGGCAGAGGTGGTTAGGGGCAATCAGGCAGGCAGGAGAGTGCTTAGAGGTGATCAAGGTGGCAGGTGAATAGTTAGGGGCAATCAGGCAGGCAGAGAAGTTAGGGGCGATTAGGCAGGCAGGCAGAGTGTGGTTAGGGGTGATCAGGCAGGCAAGCCAGCGGTTAGGAGCCAGACGTTCTGGATTGCAAGAGGGATGTCTGACTGCTGGTTTAGGCCCAATTATGCAGTCTGACATCCCCCGAGGGGTCCCGGATTGTGAGAGGGTGCAGGCTGGGCTGAGGGACCCCCCCTCCTGTGCACAAATTTTATGCACTGAGCCTCTAGTTATAGATATTTTAGTATATTTTTAGTATTTATATGCTGAATGATTTATGTACTATTGGGTCATATGACTAAATATATTTATTTGTAATTATTGTAGAGTGTGATATATATTAAGTATAATTTAATGTTAATCTGCATCTTAGGGGCAGCTTATTAGCCATTGAATGCCTCAATTAGCAATGTATGCCTGCAAGATGGACACGGCAGGTTTTCAATATTAATAACTAAACCAGAGGGATTGTTGATTAACACAGGGAATATAAGAAAAACTATTTCATGGGTGAATTGAGCAGTGTTCATGATGTGTGGTAGACAAGAACAATTTTGCGGCTCTGTTGCCCTTGAGTAAAGGAAGTATAAGTACTGTGTCTCATAAGACAGGAATTCCAGTCTGTCAGAGTAGTTCTCTCGGCCTGTCTCTCTTTGATCCTATGAACCCACCGTCACAGGTGATGACTGAAACCTGATAATTAAGGTTGCTGAACCTGTACACAAAATCCTGCATCTGGTTTGTGTGAACCTTCTATACAGTGTGCTTGTCGGTGCATCCAAGGATTGAGGGTGGCTAGAGGTTATATGGCTGTTTTTCTGCCTACTTGCTATTAGAGGACTATAGGGTTGACAGGAGGAAGTCTGGGACTTGCTTTCCTTTAATAGACCAGTTGGAAACTAGGAAGTAAGGGGCACAATGGATAGACCCACTGGAATCCTGCTGTTTTCATCATCAGTTGCTGACAATTGTCCAATGCATTGACACATTTTTACACCACTATTGAACATTTTAGGTTTAAATACTCAACCAAAGTTGGAGAGGATCTACTAGTCCATCTTGGTGAATGTTCTATGTGCATTTGAAAAACAATGTGTATATTTTGGTTGGATGGAGTCTACTTAGAACAAGTGGTAGATGCTGCTATTCAAGTCTTCTGTATTCTCACTCATTTTCTGTCTGTTGTCAATTACGAGACAAGTGTTAAAGTCTCCAATAGCAACTGTGCATTTGTCTACTTCTCCTAGCATATCTATCTACTTTTGCTTTGTGTATTTTGATACTCAAAATTAGCACACATTTAGGGTTGTTACCTTGTCTTCATGAATTGACATTTTTATAATTATGTCATGCCCCTTTTAATCCTTGCTAATGTTACTTGTTCTAAAGTCTACTTTGTGTGATATTAATATAGTTACTCTAATTGGTTATGGTTAATGTTTACATGAAATATCTGTTTTTCCTCACATAAAAGCCCCGTAAACCTTTAGATTCTCTGCAATAAATGAATATCTCTAATAGTAGGAAATGGGTAGTGTTTGGGAGGAATTTAATTTCCAGATGCTCTACTGTGACTAAATTGCATATTACCTAGTAAGTAATAGATGACTTAACAGAACTGTTTCAGAATCCAATTCTGAGATGGATTTTGTAAGTGTAAATGTGAACCCTCTCTCCTCTAAATGCAATAACTCTAAATATTAGAGCTCTAGGAAAAAACGATAACTTTAAATGCATCTCTTAAAAATAAATAACTTATTTTGAATATTTTAGAAATGAATCTGATTAAAAAAGATAGAGCTATGATACAGGAAGAATTTTTTTTTTTACACAAACCTATGAAACCTAATATCGATCCTCTTTGCTAAAACTATTGAATGGCCTTTGCTATGCTTTTATGTGTTCAATAATGTATCTGCCCAGTCTGATGAAATATTGTGCCTCAATTTGTTCAGGGATAATAGTACAATAAAATGTAGGCTTTAAGCATGAAAACCTTGTCAATACAATTTACTATGTTGTGTTTTTTTTTTGGTAGGTTTATAGTGCGCAAAAAATTATGACACATTATAAGGCTTTTCCCATAAAGCATCCAACACATAACTCTTCTCCTTTATATGCTAAGGAGGTTATTAAAGAAAAAAAATACTAACACTAATTATGGCAAATATTTTATTTTTAGAATAATTGCTATTCCCTTGTTAATTAAAACATCCTTGCTTTCATTTTTTTTTATGAAAGCAACATTTCATCTTGTTTTACATGCCAAAGTAAAACAAATATAGTTATTGCTTTTTTCTCTCTCCCAAGTCCTTAAAGAGATTACTATCATTCTCACTTAATCTAGACTTACAAGTAAACAGCTGTGGATCTGTTTCTTCTCTAAGGAATTTTGACCTCAGGATTTAGAATTTTTCAATCTAATAGTTGAAGGCAACACAAACAGATTAAAAAACACCAAATGCAAGGATATGTTGTCATAAGTGTGTTAATAATGAGATTGTTGAGGTAGCTAGTACTAGGCTTTGGAGAGAGGATGATGCATATCTTTGATCTCTTTGCTTCAAGCAGAGAAACAAAGACTCACTTGCTTTCTGGGTTTATCAGGAGCTTAGCTCTGTTAGGAAAGCTACAGTGGGGAAGTTCAGCTAGAGGGTCATAGAATGGCAATGATAAACTGGTGGGGACTGGATGCTGGTAGTGGACTGGAGATCCATAATGCTATGAGGCATGCAGGTCAAGTCTCTGGAAGGCAGTGGAGGATCAGCAGGCCCAAAGAGCAGGGCAGATTTGAGAGCTGCAATGAGAGAAGTCATCTCCAGCATTCTGAGATAGAGTAACACCATACAGAATGCCCTGGAGAGACTGTCTTATAAGAACATTGCATTTTGTATCAAGTATTCATTGAGAAGTTGATAACACCAAGTAAATAGCCACAAAAGAGATTTTACATTAAATCTCAGGGTAACCCACAGATATTGGACATGAAGGGTTTGAGTACTAATGTCCCGAGTTACTATACTGGAAGAATGTGTGCTCTGCACATCATGGTGTTAGACATGATGTGCTGCACAAAAAGGGGATTAAATTTCAGTTCTAATGTATAGCAGGAAGTGACAATGAGTTGTAAAAGTCCTCATGCACCATTTCAAGTTGCCAAATATGTTCATCTCTATGGAAAGGATGCAGACCACCAGAATTCAATTTTGAAGAGACAAAGTTGCAATAACCTAAGACCAATGGCAGATGTTAAAGAATACATTGCAGGGACTCTAGCCGATTTGGCTCAGTGGATAGAGTGTCAACCTGGGGATTGAAGGGTCCCCAGTTCAATTCCAGTCAAAGGCACATACCCAGGTTGCACGTTTGATCCCCAGTAGGGGGCATGCATCATCTTTGATGTTTCTATCTCTCTCCCTCTCCCTTCCTTTCTGAAATCAATAAAAATAGCCTATCTACATTAATAAAAGAGAAAAATGCAAATTGACCGTACCTCTGTGATGCCCGCCAGCCAATCAGGAGTGAGTATGCAAATTAACTCAACAAAGATAGCGGGTTAATTTGCATATGCAGGTGCCGAGCGGCCGGGGGCGGGGCAGGATGCTTCCATCATCATCATGGTGACAGTGCAGGCATTCCAGACCGCCCCAGCCACTGCCGGCCTCCGGGTAGTGTGGGAAGGCGACTCCAGGCCGGAACAAAGGCAAAAAGGGGAAGGAAGGCCCATTCTTGCACGAATCTTCATGCATCAGGCCTCTGGTATACTAATAAAAGCATAATATGCAAATTGACGGAATGGCCTAATGACAGATTGATGGGGGGCGAGGCCAGTGAGCAGGTGGCACCAGGCCAGCCAAGGCACATTTCAGTGGGTAGTGGGAGGGGATGGCGATCAGGGGTCGGTGGTGATCAGTGGTGGCAGAGGGGTGATGGGGGGGCAGGGCCAGCCACTCCCCTGATCGGCCCATCTGGTTGCCTCCCGCAGAGGGGGGTGGGGCCTAAGCCATCAGTCAGACATCCCCTGAGGGCTCCTGGACTGCAAGAAGCACAGGCCCAGCTGAGGGATCCTCCGCCCCCAGTGCACAAATTTTCTTGCACTGGGGCTCTAGTATCCTATTTAATAAAAGAAAAAAAGGGTAATTGACCATCCCTTCGCTACACTTCCCATGGGCTAATCAGGGCGATATGCAAATTAACTGCCAACCAAGATGGCGGCTGGCAGCCACACAGCTGAAGCGAGCAGGAGGCTTGCTTGCTCCAGTGATGGAGGAAGCCAAGGTTCCCTGCCTGCCACGGCCCAGCTCTGATCTCCGAAAGCAACAAAGTTTCAATTATAGAAGGTAAATAAATCCCAGAATTAAAAAAGGAAAAAGAAAAAAAGGAGAGGCTGGGAGCTTCAGTCGCCGGCCAGCCTGAAAACGGCCTTCAGCCCCTCACCCAGACTGTCCAGGCACCCCAGTGGGACCCTCACCCTGATCCGGGACATCCTTCAGGGCAACCCAGCCAGCCCCCACCCAGGCACCAGGCCTCTATCCTATATAGTAAAAGGGTAATATGTAAACTGACCCTAACAGCAGAAAGACTGGGAATGACTGGTCACTATGACACACTCTGACCCCTAGGGGGCAGACGCTCAATGCAGGAGCTGCCCGCTGGTGGTCAGTGTGCTCACACATGGGGGAGCTCTGCTCAGCTACAAGCCAGGCTGATGGCTGCCAGTACAGCGGTGGTGGTGGGAGCCTCTTCTGCCTCCTCAGCAGCACTAAGGATGTCCGACTGCAGCTTAGGTCTGCTCCCCACTGGCAAGTGGACATCCCCCGATGGCTGCCAGGCTTCCAGAGGGATGTCTGATTGCCAGCTTAGGCCCAATCCCCTGGGGAGCAGGCCTAAGCCAGCAGGTGGTCATCCCCCGAAGGGTCCCAGACTGTGAGAGGGCACAGGCCGGGCTGAGGGACCCCGCCCCCCAAGTGCACAAATTTTTGTGTACCGGGCCTCTAGTTAAAAATAAAAGTATATTGCAGGAAAGATTTCTGCAGAAGCCAATGGATCAAACCTCTGTACACAATATTGTGAGCAAGTATCACAGGGCCAATATGGTGGCTCCTCAACTACCTTAATGTATTGCTTCAAATTTGCCTATAGAATATGCATTCTTCCCTGGAAGATTTTATCCCCTGAGAACAAAATAGCTTAGTAATGGTATTGCATCCTACTGACCCAGTCATTGACTTAAGGGGTGAGCTAACTTTTCAAGATGAAGATTTGGAATCACTTCCTCCAAGTTTTTATGTGTTGTTGGTTTTTTTTTAACCACTGTGTACCTCTCACATTATTATATCTTCTCCTAACATCCTGTACATATTTCTTTTATACTGTTTACTGCAGTCATGCAATTACATATTTATATGTTGGTTTCCAGCTTATCACCAGACTTATGAGCACCCTAAAAAAACAGAAAAAAATTTAAAAAGAGATTGTACCTTATTTGTCTATTTCTAGTCCCTAATACAAACCTGAAACTAAATATTCAATAAATAGTTATTGAATGAACACTTTTCCTTACAATACTCTTCTAGGAAATTGTTGTCTCTAATTAGAATTCTTATTATTCTAAGTCTTTAACTAAAATACCACTTTTGCAATAAGGAACTTAGCTATTAAAAAGACAAATCCTATTTGAATTCAATATCTCTTTAAGTATTATGCTTTTACAGCATTATTTCTCCATTTGCCTAATTTTATAGGTGAATATTTTAGTTCAGATATTCATGTTTATGAGTATTATTGCAAAGGATAAATGGATTCATACTTTGATGCTGGAAAATAATAATAGAAATTGTAGTATAAAAGCACAGTTTCATTTAAATTCCAGGAAAAAAATAAATTTCAGAAAAAAAACCCTCAAATATTTTTTCTTTCAGGATTGTTATTGCATAGGTTAAGCTAGAAATTCATAGTAAATTAGAGAACAAAGAACCATTTAGTGAACTGAAGCAGCAAAGTGAGTCAGGTTGTTTTCCTGAGCAGGATTCAGGGGTGATTTCTTCCCCCGGTTCTTGTCCAGATGAATTCAAAGATGAAGCCACAGACAAAAGGTGGTAGATGAAAAGGGTGGAAATTTATTGGAAGCAAGTACAGACTCCCCAGTAGGGAGGGGGTCCCAGGGTGGTAACCCACTAAGCCCCTTTTCGAAGGTTTATAAAGGCTGCAGTTTTTTGTTCCTTCACATTCCCTTCTGATTGGTCACTCTATCAGCTTCAAAGCTCAAACCTCATGTGTTGCCCCTTCAGTGGTAGAATTCTCCTGTGAAAACTTGTTTTCCTCTTTCTCCCATTTGTCGGCATTTCTCTATCCTCTGTGAAAGTTTGTTTCCTTTTTCTCCCCATACCCTGTGGCTTTTCCCTATCTTTTGTGAATAGATGTCTTCCTCTCTTCCTCTCCCCTTATCTGTGGCACCCCCCTCCCCTTTTTTCTCTCTGTGAATGTATGCCTTTTGGCAGCCCTAACCCCTCAGCTATGCAATCTTCCCCCATGGACCCTCTTTATTCCTAAATCTCTGTAAACCTGCTTATTTTACCCCTAAAACACCTTTCCAAAGCAATTCCCATGCTGGATAATTGAGGAAGTAGGAATAATGGAAAGGGAATATATTATATTTAGCATTTTTCTGCCTTTGCTGTTATTTCACTGACTTAAACTATGAAACAAGGGGTTATTCAGAGTATGAAATACTTTAAAAAAATATATAATGAACATATTATTCTATTATGAGGGTTGCCTATCCTATATAATAAAAGGCCAGCGACCATACACGTAATGACCGGAATGACTGCTTGATCAGTTGCCCTGAGGTACATTGACCACCTTTCGGTCCCTCCCTCACCCCCCCCCCCCCCCTTTGGCCTGCAGGCTCCGATCACAGCGTGGCAAACGGGGAACCAAGGTGAACTCAGGTGAGTGACAGCTGGTGAGGGGGCGGAACAGCTGACCTCTTGGTCCCTCCCCCTGGCCTACAGGCTCCAGGGAAGTGGAGCCATGCTGTGATCAGAGAACCACAGCGAATGGGGGAGGGGGGTGGAGTGGGGGTGGGTGGGGGTGGTGGTAGAGCAGGACTGGGGACTGCTGAGCAGGAAGAAGATGGCCCTGATCACAGGCTAGGCCTAGGGACCCTACCCATGCACGATTTTGTGCCCTGGGCCTCTAGTTTTTATATATTCTTGCAGTAAAATGTAAAGAGATTTGGGGTCAAATGTTTTTAAGTTTTAGAATTTTATACAAAGTTACATACTTACATTTTGAAAAAAAAATGAAATATTCTGGAAGACGATGCCAGCCCCAGTGTTACCTTGCTGTAGAGACCATGCAAGTGGGAGGCCATGAAACTCTTCATTCAAGAGAGCCAGAAAGCCCCTCTGAAGTTGCATGCCATGGACATCTTAGCAGTTATTTCAGTTAGAGTTCACGTCTCCTCATGTCACTATCAATGTCATGAAGAGTGAGACATAATACCTAATAATCAGGATGATTAAAATGAGTTTTGATGTTTGTCAATATCATTGCTTAAAAAGGCAGGGGAACGTATATTATATTTTAGAAAGAATACGCGTTAAAAAGAGGTAAATGTTTTAGCTTATGACACAATTTTTTTAACTCTTAGGTAGCTATAACACAACTATTTCTCCTGTGGAAGTTTTACCAAATAGGATATGCTAACAAAATTTGTTTTTATAGAAATATACTAGGAGTAAAATCTAAAATAGCAAAAGTTACTGTTCATCCATTCTAGGGCTTTCTAGTTGTCAAACATGTAATTGAAGTCTCAATTTACACCATGCTGAACAGAGGGTGATTCTTAGAGCTTCCCACGGAGAGCTTGAAGCTCCTTCCTATCTTGAGGAGGAATAAGATGGACGTGAGGTCTGGACCAAGCGTTCTGTTGGGGCTGTTGGTGGAACTCCTAGTGGGTCCAGGCTTTTATTATTGTAGGGCTTCCTGTTTTGGAGTATCTCTTGTTGCTTCCTGTTCT
Organism: Myotis davidii; assembly: GCF_000327345.1. NCBI lineage: Eukaryota > Metazoa > Chordata > Mammalia > Chiroptera > Vespertilionidae > Myotis > Myotis davidii. Next base: position 5,461,207 of record NW_006283588.1, read on the forward strand.
TTTCTGTCTCCTGAATTTCCTGTGTGTGGTATCACATGAAAAGCCTGCATATCCTTATGCTAGGTTGCTCATCTCCTGTCCTCTTAGAAGATCAAACAGACACCCAGGTGAAGGTCAAGGAAAAGAGGGAAGAGGTGGGGTGGTGAAGCCATCTGCTTAGCTGAGAAAGGGTGTTGTCCCTTTTTGCTCATGGCTTTCCAAGCTCCCTGCCTGTGGGAGCTCTTCTCTTGGCTTCCAAGCTGTTTGTATGTCTTGGGGACCTATGGGTGGCCATGCTCTGGTGGGCATTTTCTTCCCTGGAGCAGACACTAACATTATTTCTTATTGCTAATAATACTCTTTATTCTGGAAAGAGTACACAAGTTAATCTTTGCATAAGGAAGATTCTTTAAAGAGGTAAATAATAATTTTAGTTTTTAGTTTGTTAATTCATATGCAAGTTCCCTTATCCATAAGTCCCAAGGGTATCGATATGTCCCAAGGGTTTTTCAGTACTAGTGGTATGACTGCAGTTTCTGGGTGTGGGGCCTTGAACTATAGCTCAAAAGCCTAGAGCAGTGGTTCTCAATCTTCCTAATGCCATGACCCTTTAATACAGTTCATCATGTTGTGGTGACCCCCAATTTCATTGTTACAACTTGAACATAATTAAAGCATAGTGATTAATCACAAAAACAATATGTAATTATATATGTGTCTTCTGATGGTCTTAGGCAACCCCTGTGAAAGGGTCATTCAACCCCAAAAGGGGTCGCGAGCCACAGGTTGAGAACCGCTGACCTAGAGGAATTTGAAATAGTCATGCCTGACATTCACACAAGCAGCAGACTTTTGGGTAAAAGTGATAAGATTTTAGGACAAGCTTAAGGGATGAATTTGGCAGGGTTATTTCTTTTAGGGAACAAATTGGCTGAGGGTGACATGTCACAGACAGTTCTGCCGAAGGCTTGTTCGGTTGAGTTTAGGTTCCCAGTTCTCAGCTGACCTAGCTCAATCTAACTGAGTTTCAGGAAAAACTGAGAGAATATAAGGATTGCTTCATGACAGTGGCATTTGAGAGACAAAGTAGAAAGTTGATAAAGCAGATCGAGGGAATAATATGAGCAAAGGGGGAGAGATGATTTGGTTGGAGAAAGGTAAGTCGTTCAATTTGGTGCGAACAGTGGTTCTCAGCACACAGTATACGTTAGAATCACCTGGAAAGTTTTACTCCTAGAGATTCTGATTTCATCAGTCTGTGCTGGGTCCTGGGCATAATTTTTACTTTTATTTATTTCAGAGAGAGGAAGGGAGAAGGAGGGAGAGAGAAACATAGAGGAAAAACACTGATCTGCAATGATGAGAATCACCCTTAGCGCTGGTGTATTTCCTCCAAATTTTACAATTTGTTTTTTCAGTAATCACCACTTTCCTTTTTTATTTCAGGTGTGCCAAATTGTCCTTTTAGAATATACACTTTCTCCTCTGTTGTCACCTTCACGGGAACTTACGTTACTTCTGAGACTTGCTATTTGTTTCCTTTGCCGACAGCCACACACAGCCTTTTGCGTTATTCCATCCAGAGTCCAGCCAGCAGCTGTAGTGCATAGGTGATAGAATTACAAAATATTTCAGGTAAAACAATCACATGATTTTCTTGAGTTCTTTTAACCATATTTTGAAAAGAAATGTGATGTCCAATAATCAATCATCCAGACGCAGCAGGAGCACTCTTGCCAATTTTAGTGAAATTTGTGTCTCCTGAGTTTACTAATGAAAATGGATGGGACCACTTCTGTGTTCCCACCAACTCTCCAAAATCATTGCTCCTTCTCAATAGATAGCAGCTATAATTGAATAGAATGCTGAGATTGATGTTAGGATTAAAGGTTATGAGCTATGAAGACAGCTGAAAACTTAGATCCACAAAGTCTGTGAAAGACAGGCTATTGACATGGAATTTTGTGAGCTTTTTTGTCTTCCCCTTCTGTTTATTGTGTGTCCAAAGCTCATTATACTAATTAGATTAGAAAGCATGAATGGAAAGTAAAGAAAAAGCCATTCAGGAAAAGCATCATAAAGCATCAGGAATTGCTTTGTTAGGTGATTACTAAGGGGAAGGAACTGAAGAACGGTTTCATCCTTCACCAAACCCCATAGGTATGTCCTATGGAAATGGAATTCTTTTGAGCGGAAGTCATCTTCAGTGTTCATGCTGTTACGTTATCTTGCTCATTGAATTTGAGGGCTAAAGATGAAGTAAAGTAAGCTGATAAAAAAAAAAAAAAAGTAGCCCTAGCTGGTTTGGCTCAGTGGATAGAGCATCGGCCTGTGGACTGAAGGATCCCGGCTTCGGTTCTGGTCAAGGGCACATGCCCGGGTTGTGGGCTCGATCCCCAGTAAGGGAAGTGCAGGAGACAGCCAATCAATGATTCTCTTATCATTTATGTTTCTATTTTTCTCTCTCTCCCGTCCTCTCTGAAATCAATACAAATATATTAAAAAATAAAATAAATAAAATGTAGTACATGAAGGGTCAGAAAATCCATAAAATAGAATGAAATCATCTCTGAGTTGAATGTTTGTTGAAAATTTCTGCAACATCAATAATCCCACAAAAGTAAGAAACTTACTTGCTGAAGTACCCCTAAAGCCATGATAAAAACATCCAGTGGGATAACAGTTGCCTGTGTATTTTGAAAATTATTCTGTTATGGGCAAAGAAGGGTTGTCATACCAGTGTCACACAATGGCATTTAGCCCAATTACAGGGCACAACAAAAACAAGTGTTGAGGAAAGATAAATCGCAGGTCCTTTTCACTGGCTGCTTTTGGGGGAGGTGGGTGGTGAATTTATTTCTTTATTGAGAGAAGGTTTGTTTTAGTACCTTCTATGTCTCGGAATTGTGTTGGAAACTAGTTGGAGAACACAGTGCTAGGATGTGGCAAACACAAGCAGTCGTGGGAACCCAGACAACCCTTATTCAGTCCTTGGATTAAGGAAGTTTTGGAAGAAAGTAAAGCAAAAACTTAGAATATAATCAAAGGACTGAGTAGGCATTAGTAGAGTGAAATGTTTTAGGCGAAGAAAGTAGCATATTTAAAAGCCCAAAGGCAAGAAAAAGAATGGCAAATCCCGGTACAGTTTCAGAGTCTAGTGAGAGGGAATTGTGTCAGAGAGGAGTCTAGATGATCAGCAGAAATGTGCTTAGGAAGGACTTCGTTAGTCACTGGGAGGAGACCCGGCTTCACCCTGGGGCAGAAAGATGCCAAGGCAGGTTTCAAGCCTCCAAAAGTGCACGTCACACTCAAAGGCTGCTCGGACAGGCTCCCCTGCCGCAGTGGAGAAAACACATCGGAGATACGAAGAATCTGCTCTCTAACCTAATGCGACTTCTAGAATTACTACGGAAATTGCAATCAGGTTTAAACATAAATTCTGTCAACGTGTGATACATTACCAATAACATGAATGTGTTCTTTTCTAAAATGTTTTGAGGAAACTAATTGGTATGTGAGGCAGACAACAACACACCACCTTAAAAACGGCAAGCTGACTGTGGTCTGGTTTGAGAGAAGGAAAATCCTATATTCTTGGAATGTTACTCATGTGCTACTATGTGATATTGTCATAAGTTTGGTGTGATTTGTACTAAAAAATCGTAAGTCAACAGTAATAAATACTTTCAAGTGACCACTCTGTATTAGGGCACAATTCTAAGTACTTAGGATACATCAACAAGTACCTCCATGCTCATGGGACTTATAATCTAACAGGGAATGTTTAATTTAAATAAATAACAATGATAAATATCATAAACAAGTAGATTATATGATAACATTTGAGGTGATATGTGATATGGAAGGAGAAAAAACAGAACATGGTAAGAGACATCAGGAGTTTAGGATGAGTTTTGCCATTTAAAGTAGAATGGTCAGGTTGAGTCTCATAGAGACGCTGATATTTGAGCAAAAATTTGAAAGAACTGAAGGGGTTTGAGGGGGTGAGGGGCTTCCAGGCAATGCACAGGTCCCACAGGGCAGGCTGTGCTGACCGCTGAGCGGCTGAGCAGCAGCAGATTAAGTCAGCCAGATATGGGGGAGGGAGAGTGTGTGGGGCTTTGTGTGAACTTTGGCTGTTACTGTGAGTGAACGAGCTGATCTGATTTAGGTCATCTCTGGATTTCCCCTGGCTTCTTTGTTGAGAGCAGGTTGGAGGGAAATAAGGGAAGAAGCAGTGATGAAGGCAGAAGGGACAGGGTAGAAGGGAGGGTCAGATGTGGAAAACATTGTGCGCTCCAGGGAAACAGGGCTTCCTGATGGATTGGGTGTGGGGACGGAACTAGAGGAGTCGTGAGGACCCCCGGGAATTTCAGTGTGAACCACTGAGGACATGCACTTATCAACAGGAGTGGGGAAGTGCAGAGGGAACAGGTTTTTGGGCAGAGGGGAATCCAGAACTACTTTTTGGATACTTTACATGGGAGATTTCTTTTACACAGCCTAATGGAAATGATACCAGGCAACTGAGTATATAAAACTTGGGACAGAAGTTATCTCTGAAGATATGCATTTGTGAGTTGTTGGCGAGTAGATGATATCGAAAGCCTTGAATCTAAATCAATTATGCATTTTACACATTATAAATGGGAGTTAATAAGCTTTCATTTTAATTGGCCCAGTGATCCTTAACGTTAAAGTTACATAAAGTGCCAAATATAGAGGGATTCTTTTTCATACAAAATTTTAACACTTTGGCTTTGATTCTCTTAAATCTTTTAATCTAGTTCTTAATCTTCCTCATGTGGAACGATGATTGTACTGAGGAAAGTTTAACATTGCCATGAAGGGAGGTTGTCTAGAATACAGGTTACATAAATTCAACTTGATGGGATGCCAAGACATGTAAATATCTTTTCCATGTAATTTTAAAGATTTTTTAAAACTTACTATACTCTTTCATGTGTGGGAACAAATTTTTTATGGCTATTTAAATGATAACACATTTGTTGAATTAGAAATGCCGGACAAAGTCGGGAATTTTCTTCTGAATATGACTGATTCAAGATGCCTATCAAATATTTCAAGTGAGCGTTGGATTTAAAAGAAAAAGTCTGCATCTTTGTGCTCTCTTCGCAGCACATATGCTAAAATTGGAACAATACAGACTTTTTCCACATGTCAAAATATTAAATGTCTTTAAAATATGGAATTTATGTATTTTCCTCCATGCTTTTGCTATTTTAACAATATATCTTGGGAATATTTAATAAGGGAAACATTTATTTCTTCCTTTCTTCTGTTTCTTGAAAAATTCAAATTTTGCTCTAAAAATATTTTTATTTTATTACACTTTAATGTTAGCCTTGATATATTTACTATTCTGTATTTTTTATTTTTATTGATTTCTTAGAGGAAGGAAGAGGGAGAGATAGAAACATCAATGATGAGAGAGAATCATCATTCAGCTGCCCCCTACATGCCCCCTACTGGGTATTGAGCCCACAATCGTGGCATGTGTCTTGACCAGGAATCGGACCATGACCTCCTGGTTCATAGGTCAACACTCAACTACAGAGCCACACCAACCAGACTATTTCATTTATTTTGAGGTTCAGAGTGAATGGGGAATAGAAACTGCTTCAGATGATCAAAACTACTGACTCACTCTTTCTCTCTCTCTCTCTCTCTCTCTCTGCATGGCCTTCTACCTTAACTAGGTTTTGGAAAGACAGACGAATATTAGTGAACCATTAACTTGTTGCCTGTAAAGCACTTAATTTAATGATGGGGGAAACATCAATGATGAGAGAGAATCATCATTCAGCTGCCCCCTACATGCCCCCTACTGGGTATTGAGCCCACAATCGTGGCATGTGTCCTGACCAGGAATCCTCTCTCTCTCTCTCTCTCTCTTTCTCTCTCTCTCTCTCTCTCTCTCTCGATGTGTGTGCATATGCACACACACACTCTGCTATATCCCCACATTTTAGCTCAGAGTGTCTGAAACTTTGTCCTCACCTATCATAACATAAGATTAAAATATCAACCAGATAACTCTCTCTCTTCTCCCGAGTCTTTTCTGGCTGTCGCCTATAGTGAATGAGAAGGCAAGTTTCACACTTAAGTTCTTTTGAGATGACTCTGACAATAGATATCAAAATCCCTCCGGATAGGATTACCATGTAACTTATCAACCAAACTGGGACATTTTTGAGTAAAGGGTGAGCGTGGGGTGATACTAATTATTAATGCTTAAACTGGACTGTCCTATGCAAACCAAGTTATTCAGGCACTTCCGTTCTAGAGGGTGTTTTCAGATGGCAGTCTATTTTTTTTGGTCCCAAATTTCTTTCCAACTTTCCTTCATAATATTTTGTTACCTGTGAAAAAGGAGGGTTTCTTTATTTTGTTAAATAGCCATCAAAACACTTATATGAGTGGAACCGTGAAGGTCTATCAACCAATTCTCTCATCTTTCCTTTCTGCAGAATCGATCTGCTCTGACCTAGTCCATGCTCTAGCTTTTGGTCCGGCTGAATATCTGTACCTCATTGCACACTTGAATAGCTAGTTAATCTTGCACAAACACCTATATGGTGAGGCCTGAAACCTGGCACAAGAGATAAAAGCAAGTAATTACTATCCACACTTAACATTTTATCTTCTTGCCATTTAAAAGCCTTTTGCAGAAGTGCTGATAATCTGGGTGATTAAATGGCTAGGTTCTCCATTCCTCTGATGTATTTTTATGGCCTGGACTCAACAAAAAATGTATGTTTTAAAAAGTTATAGTTGTAATCTTATCTAAAACCTGAAGGTAGTTTATCATACCTGCAGAAAAATGCACTCATATAAAACAAAAAATGTGGAGTAACATTGTAGACTGAGCACTTGACTTTATTAAATATAGACTCTGCTCACAAAATGGATATGCTAAGATGAAACATAAACTAGTTGAAAAATGGCCAACTATGCCACAATAATACATCTTTACTCTCTTCCTCTAATAAAATTATTGTAATAAATATGTTTAAAATACCCTCTTTAATAATCATTTTGGAATACTTTTAATGTCCATCAGAAGTTCAATGTGTGAGTGAAAATTGTATTAAATATGTAGATAAGGTATTGTGTCACAATTCTGATTCTGACATTGATTAGTTTTATGATCTTTAAACTAAAATTATAAAAGTAATCTCCTGCTTGCCTCTTTGTATATGCTATTAATCCTCAAACGTTGCATCTGGTAGGAATTAACCATAATAAAGGGGCTTTGATTACTGACAACCTAGCCCATTAACATGCACTTTCCCTTCTCCCGTCTCAGTCCTAGAACCCAGAGGGAGGGAGATTAATGTCAAATTTATATAACAATTATGGAAACTCCACGGGAAAAAGAAGTTGTTTTGGCTCTTGGTAAACTGTAGGCTGACACCACAGACCTGCCTGGCTTTGAAGAGGTCGAGGAGGACGTGGTGTCCATGTGACATCTTCTAAGCTCCCACCCGTTTTTCCTCAGAACTCGGACCAGTTTCCCTCCTTCTCCAAATGGCACTGAGTCCCATTGCATCTTAAACTGCAGTGTGGCTGTAGTTCTCTCTGACGTTTCTGATCATGCTTAATCGTTCATGGGGGAGGTTGGCTCTTGGTGCTTGAGGGCCGGATAGGTCCCACAGTTCTGTTTATTTGTTTTCATTGTTGCCTCCTGCACTTGGTGGGCAGGCAAGGTGAACACATGACTGAAATGTAAGGCGGCTCATGTACGGTTTTCTGATGACTGTCCTTTATGACAGTGGCTAATCCTGCATACACATTAAAATATATGATGATGCGATGAAAACGTTCCTCTGAAAATGACCTGGGCACAGTGTCCACACTTTCACACCAACACTGGTCTTTACATTCATCAGAAACTTAAGATGTATATATGTAGCTTAATAAACACCAGCATTAAGACAAATGGAAGAGGTTGTTTTTACCTACTACCAGCAAGAAGCAGAGAGGCACATGATATGGGGCGTGTCTAGGCAATGTTTACTATTCATGTTATTCCTGTAGGGACAGGGTCATGGGGTCCCCAGGTGTTCTTTTTCTCTTTCAATGGCAACCAGGCTTCGTCCAGCATGGTGGAAACTGCTTTGCACAGGTAATGGCAAAGAAGGCAGATGGATGCTTCTTCTTTTCGTTTTAAAATATATTTGTTATTGATTTCAGAGAGGAAGGGAGGGAGAGAGGGAGGAAAAGAGAGAGAGAGAGAGAGAGAGAGAGAGAGAGAGAGAGAGAGAGATCAAGGATGAGAGAGAATCATTCACTGGCTGCCTCCTGCATGCCCCACACTGGGGATGCGCCCCCCTCCCCCCCACCCTGTGGATCGAGCCTGCAACCCAGGCGTACGCCCTGACCAGGAATCAAATCGTGACCTCACTGAGCCACCAGCCGGGCTACTGTTTTGTTTTTTACTTCTCCTTTTTCTCTTCTTTTAGTGTTTCTGATACAACTCCACACGGGCTCCCCGGTCTCCTGTGGCCAGGTCTGCGTTGCATTCTTCAGTATTGGCAGAGGGATTACTGATCTAGGCATTCTCCACATCCTTAGAGTGTGCGGTAGCCCAAACGTGTCCTTTGATGAGAGTGCGGTGTCTTAAGCGCACCACATGTTCAGAAGGTAGTTTTAACAGTCATAGTCCTTGGCATGTCCTTTTATTGACTTACATGATTTATTCATCAGCTTCAGTTTTGTAGGTTCTCAGTGGGAAAAAACATTTTAGACTCCTTGTTTTAAGGAAAACAGTGTCTTTGCCCTTGAAATGGGAGCTATCATGTCTCAAACAAAATTTCTCCAGCGTCAGTCCTTTCACTTAGATTTATTCCCACATGGATGTAAGAGTTCTCTCCACATTATTGTTTGGGATTAAAATTTCAACCTAACTTTGACAATTAATCGAATCCTAGGTATTGAGCCTTGCAGTTCAGGAAAGTAATTCTATCTTGTGAGTCAAAATTCTATTCAGGTCTTTTCAACACTATTATCAAATTTAGCTGCCCTCCCATCTTCCCTGTTTTTGGCCCTTTTCCTTCTGAAAACTTTTACATCCTCTCTATTAATTTTCCTAAGGCTAATTCATGTAGGGGCTTCTGGGCTTTCCATCTGCCAGATCTGTTTTTGCATGTTCTTTTGCAGTCTTCATGAATTTATCTAAATTTGAGCCTTTCCATCATCCTTCTTTCTATCACAAACATCAAATGAGAGGAGACACATTCATCTGCTCTTCCATTAATGCCAGGAAATGTTGCTGTAACTTATTTAGCACTCTCAGAATAATTTTTCATTTCTACATCACACCTCAAAACTTTCTATTAGCTAATAGAAACTGCATAGACTTTCGTGGTTATAATCTTGGTGCTTTAAAGTAGTTTTTCCACTGGATTAATAAACAGTGTCCCAAAGGACATGCAATGGTGATAGAAGACTTTATCTTTTTGTCCCTTCATTTTCTATTCCATTTCCAAGGGGGCATTAGCCACCCATTTCCAGCAATCTTGTAGCAGTCCTTTTGTTTCTCTGATCCTCTCAGCTGTCTTTTTAAAAGGCCGGGCAGGGTTGGGGGCCAGGAGGAAGGGGAGTAAGAGATCAACCGAAGGAATTGTATGTATGCATATAAGCATAACCAAAGGACATAAGACACTGGGGGGTGAAAGATAGGAGGATTAAGTGGCAGGGCAGGAGCCTAGTGGTCAGGTATAGAAAGTAATGATCCCCCTACTGGGGATCGAGCCTGCAACCTGGGCATGTGCCCTTGGGCAGAATCGAACCTGGGACCCTCAGTCCACAGGTGGACACTCTATCCACTGAGCCAAACCAGCTGGGACTCAGCTGACTTTTTCAAACCCATGTCACTGTACCTGACAGAGATAGCATTTATATTGCCTCCATTTTACTTGGCTACCTCCTCTAAAGTATCAGCCATCAGATAAGCCCTCAGAAGACAGGAAAATACCAGCCCCTCCTTACCCTGCCCCTGGGGAATGTTTACCTCCTGCTGGTCACCTGCTTAGGGTAGCCAGACTTAGCAAATAGAAAGCTAAGATGCCCAGTTGAATTTGAATTTCAGATAAATGATGATTTTTAGTATAATGTTTCCAAATATTACATGGTTACCTGAAATTCAACTTTAACTGGGAATATTGTGTTTAACCCCTTCCCCGGCAGAAACGTGTATACTCGTTTTCACAAAATGTTCTTTTTCAGTCGTCGACGAGTATACTAAGAAAATATGGTAAAAAAATATGGTTTATAGGAAGACGAGTTACAAACTGTTTTCATAACCAGCATCAAAAATACTATATAGAACCAAAATAAAAAAATTAGTCTGAAAAAGAAACGTTTTTAACAAAAAATTGTTGGGGAAGGGGTTAACCCGCGCCTTCGTCCTCCTCCTCTATGACTTGAGTTCCCACGTGGTGACAGTCACAATAATGTCCTTGGGTTACTACTAGGACCAATCTGTGCAATTTCTGCTCAGATCATCAAAGGGACATTTAGCATCAAAGACCCTGTGATTGTGTATTAGTTTCCTAGGATTTTCATAACAAAGTACCACAAACTGGGTGACTTCGAGTAACAGAGATGTATTATCTCATAGTTCTGGAAGCTAGAAGTCCAGGAACAAGGTGCCCACAGGGCCATGCTTCCTCCGAGGGTGTTAGAGAAAGGTCTGTTTCGGGACTCTCTCCTGGCCTCTTGTTGTTGTATTGAGTTAGCACAACTCCAGTCTTCATGGAGTTGTCCCTGAGTGCATCTCTATCTCTGTCTCCTTGGCACTGTTTTTTATAAAGACACCAGCTAATTGGATTGGGAGCCCTCCTGACCTTAATTTATTACATCTGCAGTGATCCTATTTTCCCAAAGGATCACAATCTACTGGGGTTTAGAACTTTAACATACTTTTGGGGGGACATAATTCAACCCATAACAGATTAGGAGAGACTTTTTATTGAAGTTTTCATTAAATTTATTGGGGTGACATGGGTTAATAATATTATGTAGGTTTTAAGTGTACATCTCTATGACATATAATCTATATATTGCATTGTGTGCTCACTACCCAAAGTCAAATCATCTTCTGTCACCATAATTTCAACCCTCTTTACCCTTTACTACTCCCTTACCCCCCTTTTATTTGGTAACCACCATGCTGTTGTGTGTGTCTATGAATTTTTGTTTTTTTGTTTGTTCATTTGTTGCTCTCTATTTTATGCCTCACATAGGAGTGAAATTGTATGGTTCTTAACTTATTCTGTCTGACATATTTTGCTGGCATGATATTCTCACGGTCCATACATGTTGTCACAAATGGCAGAATATCATCTTTTCTTTTGGCTGAGTAGTATTCCATCTACCTCATCCAATCATCTATCAAAGAACACTTCAGTTGTTTCCATGTTTTGGCCCCCATGAATAAAGCTGCAATGAACATACGGGTGCATGTATCTTTGCTAATAAATGAAGTTGTGGAGAAAAAGGAACCCTGTGCACTGTTGGTGGGAATATAAACTGGTATAGCCACTATGCAAAGTAGTATGGAGGTTCCTAAAAAAATTAAGAAGAGACTTTTTGACACTTAATTTCAATATTATTTATACTGAGGAAAGACAGAAGCCCAGGGGCCTGAATATGCCCATGTAATTTAAAGATTTAAGCAAATAGGAATATTTTTATGTAAAATAATATGTTCTTAAAACTTGGAGCACCTTAATTAGTCAATGATTAGGTATTGCAGCTATCAAAAAAGTATAGAGCAGAGAAGTTTTAATCATATGGGAAATATTTATATTGTGTTACATGAATAAAGGTTACATGATTATTATGTTAATTAATTCAATGACAATATTTTCTGGCTTCTTAGCTATCCACTGAGAGTTGATCCACCTAATCTGCACACATGAGTTTATCAACAAGAAAAAAGATAAACTGATAGTTATCCAAATGACTAATTTGTTACAACTATAGGTATGATTGATATGATAAAGAAAAACAGGGTATTATAAAAACATGTACTAAAGAATAATAAAGGCTAAAGTATCTGTTATATTTACACAGAAATAAAAACTAGAGCTATTTCCATTTTGGAAAATTATACTAGAGCATGAATTTATTTATATAAAAATGAATGGTGGATATACAAAATATGAATTCTTGTTTCACAAGCTCTTGGCACAATATATTCTTTTAAAAATTCCCAGTTAATTACTTAAGCATCCCTTGCTGTCAATGCCTTCTCATGGTACGTAGCATAAAATCAAAACCCCTTGCTAGACTTGTAAGTCCCCCCTTTCAAGTTCTTGTCTCCATCGTCACCCTAATCTCCGGTCAGTCCTTCCTCTTTCTAGTAGCTTGCTCCTTTTCAGCCACACTGGTTTTCTCTCTATTCCCCAGAAATACCAAGCTTGCTCTGGCCTCAGAACCTTTACACTTGCTGTTTCTCCTGTGTGCAAAGCCACTCACTCAGATCTTGGCCAGGACAATCTTCCACTCATCATTTGAGTGGGCATTTTCCACTTTTGTTTGTTGGTGTTGCAGTAGTTTCAGTATCTGAAATCACCTAGTATTTAAAATCAGTTTGTCCACTCTCTATCTCTCCCCAGCAGAATGCCAACGCTGGAGTACCTTAATTAGTCAATGATAGGGTATTGCAGCTACCATCGGCAAATGTAATTAGATGGGGAAGTACGTTTTCCAAAAGGTGAACCTATTAAACAAATCTAAGGTATTATGATGACATCATGTTTAAGAGTTTGGTGAAAAGTTGTGACAGCATAAGGAATGTCCAAACTCTTATGAGTTTATCTGAGCCCAATTGATGACCTCTGCCAGGAAGCACAATCTCTGCAAATTGAGAAAATGCTCCAAAGAATAGCAGTTTTGCAGCTTGTTTTATACATTAGAATCAAAGGAAGAGATAGATGTAAGGAGGGTGACATGAAATCTATTGGTAGCAGATTAAGTGGGTGGGGGAAAGCAAAGTGGGGAAAGCTCTGAGATGGGATAAAAAGTAAAACAGAGACACATACTTGTTTTACACTAGTGAGTACCGAATAGTTAACAATTAACATTTACAGCACATAGAGATAGTATTCGGGGAGCAAGACAACAATGAGGGGTTCTGTGGCTCCGGTGGGTTTGCCTGTGGGGTCTGGAAAATGAGATTACTTTGACATTTCAAAAGTATATAATTTTTTTTTCAGAGAGGGTGGAAGTGAGAGGGATAGAAAGAGAAGAATATCGATAGGAGAGAGACACATTGATTGGTTGCCTCTGCATGAGCCCCAACCAGGGCCCAGGCCAGGGAGCAACCTGCAACCAAGGTACATGCCCTTGACTGGAATCAAAGCAGGCCGACTCTCTATCCACAGAGCCCCACAGAGACAAACAAGCTAGGCAGCAGTTCTCAACCTGTGGGTCACGACCCCTTTGGGGGTCGAACGACCCTTTCACAGGGGTCGCCTAAGACCATCGGAAAACATATAATTACATATTGTTTTTGTGATTAATCACTATGCTTTAATTATGTTCAATTTGTAACAATGAAATTGGGGGTCACCACAACATGAGGAACTGTATTAAAGGGTCACGGCATTAGGAAGGTTGAGAATCACTGAGCTAGGGCATAAAATGTGTTATCTTGAGAGCTTGTTTGGAGGTTCTAGCAGGTGTGTTTTATCTTAAGGTAAAGATTGACCTTCCTCTAGGAAGCTACAGGCCTACGATAGGGTAACTGCTGTGACACGCTTTTAGTTACGAATTCTTATGTTCAGATCATCCTAGGTGGTTACTTTTGGTCTCTGAGTTGTAAGGCCCATTCAGGTTAGGTATGTGGCCCCTTTTTGTACACAGTTTTAAGAGGAAGCAGTGTGAAAATAAGACCAGAAGTAGATCACGAAGATAGAAGAGTGGTCCCTCACTAAAGTGACCCAGAACCTGACAGACCTGTGTCCTCTCATGTTAGAACCTGGCTACGCTCTATTTCCATTTTGTTGAATGAATGAGGGAGGGAAGAAAGGAAGGAAGGAAGGAAGGAAGGAAGGAAGGAAGGAAGGAAGGAAGGTAGGAAGGAAGGAAGGAAGGAAGGAAGGAAATGAGGGACTCCACTGGTGCATTTCTCTCACTATATAGAACTGAAACTAAAATTAGCAGCTGTCATTGGTCTATGCCAGGGGTCAGCAAACTGCTGCCCCTTGAGCATGGCTCTTCCACAAAATACCACGTGTGGGTGCGCACGTACAGTGCGATTGAAACTTCGTGGCCCATGCGCAGAAGTCAGTATTTTGTGGAAGAGCCACACTCAAGGGGCCAAAGAGCCACATGTGGCTCGCGAGCCACAGTTTGCCGACCCCTGCTCTAGGGGCAATAAGTTCAATACTTCTTGAAATCATTCTTACCTCATTCCCAATAATTCTAGAACTCTTTATGCTTCTTCTGTCTAAATGAGCTAGTCCTGCTTCTAATACCATGAGGATCTACAGAGAGAACTGCCAACATCCTTCCATGCTAACCAATCCAATGCTCTGCTGTAAGAACTAATCCTAAAAATAATATTTCTGTTTAGGAGTTAAGACAACATTTATTTCAAGTCATTATTTTGTCCTAATTCATAAACTCTTTGTTAGATGTTTTGTCAAAGACAAGAGAAGTTTTAGTGGGTGGAGGAGGGCTTTGTTAACACGCTGTGTTTGTGGCCTGACAAATGCTCTGTGCACACGTCCCCAGAATCTGTTTGGTTTCCTTCTCTTTTCCTTACTCGTTGAAACCTAAATATTTAATGTGGGAGATTCTGTTCAGATAAAAGTGGCTCAGTGCCAGCTCTGGGTTAGCTCTTCGCCCAAGGACATGGACGATTACAAACGATGGAGAGTTATGTATATCCACGGTTGTATCAGCTGTGATAGTCAATGAGTTTGTTGTTTTATTCTCACACTTAAGCCAGCATCTGCTCTATCCTCATAATAAAAATAAATGGTTTTTTTCCAACTGTATTTTATTATTTATTCAGCATTGTGTTTGAAGATCAATATTGTTGCACACTTGATTGCATTTCTTCGTAACCAATCAGTTTTCCCCGTAGGCTTTTTTGAATTTGCTGGAATTAGCTGCAATCAGGGCTTCTTATTCCTGTCTATAAAGCCCACATTTAAATTAAAAATGAGTTTTTCTCCAAAAATAGTTTACTGCTTCTAGCTATGTTCTACTCACTATCAAAGCACACACAGAAAAACAAAAACAAACATGAAAACCACAGGCAAACAAACAAACAAAAACAATTAAACTGATAAAAATAGGTCACAGTGCATTTTAAAATATAAACATATGGATGGTTTATAGGAGGATGTGTGAAAGCTGGGTAAATGCAGATTGATATGGGCCTAATGTAATTGCATTCTGATATCGCTCCATGAGAACTTTCTATAGTATTTATTAGAATCAGCCTGTCTTACTTTTATTTAACTTAAAAAAAGAAAAAAAGGTGAAAGGAAGGAAATTTTTAGTATCTATTATGGTCTTTCCATTTTGGTCCACACCACATTTAGATACATAAAATGTGTTTCTTCCAGTTGAAGTTCAACATCAGAAGGGTTTGATGTCTAAAATACCCCTTACATCTTTGTAGCAAAAATTCTTCCCTCTGCTGCTGATTAAGTTTTTCGGTCTGATCAGTATCTACCCATTATGTTCTAAATACATGTATGTAAAGTTTTACACTGGAAACATTTAGATTTCCAACATTTAATTTATCTGAAAGTATTTTTTTTGACAATATTGACTTGCCTGTGGCTATCCATTATTCATTTTCAAACATTAATGTGAAACACACTTATTTTTTTAAATTTAAATTTGATTCCAGCCCTGGCCGGTGTTTCCAAGTGGTTAGAGCCTCAGCCTGTGCAATGAAGAGTTGCCACTTTGAAACCTGGTCAAGGACATGTACTTGGGTTGCAGGTTCTATTCTTGGCCCAGGTTGGGGTTCATTTGGGAGGCAACCAATCAATGTGTCTCTCACATCAATTTTTCTCTCTCTCCCTTCCACTCTCTCTAAAAGTCAATCTAAAAGTCAATGGAAAATATATCCTCAGGTGAGGATTAACAACAACAAAAAATTGATTTCAGAAGAAAATGTGTAATTTTAAAAAATCTTTCAATATCATATTAACTTGTTTATAAATCAGAGACAAACATATTGGCTTCAAATGAAAATCTTTTTTAAGTAAGTGAAAACAGAGAATAGAAGAGAAAATCACATGTAAATTAACCAGGCAATTCCTACCATAAACAATTTAATGAGAACATATTGTATTTATTACTATTTTGGGCCTTTTTCTTCCCTTTACAGTCTTAATCATAAGAATAAATTTCAATTGTTCCAGTTTTACTAATGCTTTAAAAGCTTTTGTCAAAAGCATGGTCTCAACAATTTTTTAGAGAAGGTATTTGAAGAAATCAATTAGAATACCTATGGGATTGATATTCATAGAATCAGGTGACATGCACCGTATCTAGAATTTGTTCTAAAAATGCCTTTTGCTGTTGATGAATATTTAGCCAACATTGTAGAATGCATTTTAGGCTGATAAATTCTTCCCGGATAGTTGCATATACTTACCCTCCTAGCCCTTCATTTATGATTCCTTTTGATGACTCTTATATGTAGTTAATGTAATCACATCAAGATGCCAGGATGTGGTATACCAGCGGTTCTCAACCTGTGGGTCGCGACCCCTTTGGGGGTTGATGACCCTTTCACAGGGGTCGCCTAAGACCATCGGAAAACACATACATAATTACATATTATTTTTGTGATTAATCACTATGCTTTGATTATGTTCAATTTGTAACAATGAAAATACACCCTGCATATCAGATATTTACATTACGATTCATAACAGTAGCAAAATTACAGTTATGAAGTAGCAACGAAAATAATTTTATGGTTGGGGGTCACCACAACATGAGGAACTGTATTAAAGGGTCGTGGCATTAGGAAGGTTGAGAACCACTGCTGTATACAAATGGAAGACAGTTTTATCACCAATGTTGTTGCTAACATTTACTGAACACTTATGAGATAGTCACTACTTAATTTCATATACTTATCTTAATCACTCTCTGTGATAGATCCCCATGTTGCCTTTGATGGCCACAGAGAGGTGAAATTAAGTTTGCTCTAGGTCATATGTGTCGAGAGATGTTGAAATTGTAAATCAGACAGTCTGACTACAAAGTCAATGGATTTACGTACCAGGCTATACGTGCTTTAAGTGAAAACCAAATAACATATGCTTCTACTCTCTCCTTAGATTAATATCACAGTGCCTTGCTCATGGTCATTGTTACATACATATCTGCTGAATGTCAAATGCGGATGGAAAAAAATTTGAAATTTTATAGAGGGGAAAATCGCTGGGATTGGCTTTGTATCCAAGTTTGAATCTATCTCTTATTGTCAGCTATATAACATGGCAACTGTAAACTAACTTGCTGGAGTTTTGGTTTATTCATATGTAAATTAGTATATTAATATCTAATAATGACCAGATTTAACCACCCCCACTTCTGTTCTTTCCATTTTCAAACTCTTACAAATATTTATTTTTATAACTTTTCTAGATGCTGAGCTCTTGCAGTATATAGTCTATATTATCTATATAATTTAAATGTATTTTTATTGCTTTTTAGATAGAGAGAAAGGGAGAGAAGGAGATAGAAACATCAGTGAGAGAGACACATCGATTGGCTGCCTCCTGCATGCCCCTACTGGGGATTGAGCCTGCAACCTAGGCACATGCCCTGACTGGGAATCAAACCCAAGATCTCTTGTTCCATGGGATGATGCTCAATCCAGTGAGCCATACTAGCCTGGTTACCTATATAATTTAGAATCTAGGCAGAGTTTGATATGTGGCAGGCATTTCATATCAATACTAATCAAATTAATAGTTTCATTAATTTTGTTTATCTAAATTTAACTGTTTTTAATTTGCTTTAAAATGTCTTATCATAATGATTTTTCTAAATGTGTTTTCCTTTTCATGCGTCCATGAGGCAGAGCTATACAATAAATTGGGTAAAAGATCTTATTTGCTATACCTGGCAGAACACTTTCTGTGCTATTAAAATTTGTATGTTTCTAGTCCATAGATAAAAAAAGACATAGCCTGTTACCAGAGATAAATCTTCTATAAAATGATGTGAAAGAATAATAGGGAATTTTATGAAAGCTTTCAGTAATCATCTTTCTGTTCACTTCACTCTTCACCCCACTATAACCAATAGATATTTATTCTGTGTCTTTAAGTTTTGCAGCATCAGACACTGTCAATATCTAATGGTTGTTATAAAGAGGTAACAAGAGGTAAACGAACAAACATTGAATAGCTGGAGTTTGATAAAAAACTGACTGTTGTTGCTAAGTGAAAAACCCAATAGGCAAGTCATCCATTTATTCAACAATAATGTTAGTCAGCACGATCTGTTTCATGTTGGAGTTTAAGGCAATTCTTCAGCCAGAACAGGTACAGCAATAAGCCTGAAGATATGTCACATTTTAAAAATGACTATCACTGTTGGTTGCCAGTCTCCTTTACTTGGAAATTCCACAGAAGAGCATCATTATTTTTTTTTTTAAATATATTTTATTGATTTTTTGCAGAGAGAAAGGGAGAGAGATAGAGAGTTAGAAACATCGAAGTGACCCCATGGGTGAAATCACGCAGCCCCACCCACCTGTGCATGCCCCACCCATGCCCCGCCTTGACGCCCTAACCTCTCCACCCAGAGCTCAAGTGCATCTGCCCCGCCCCTGACCCCTCCAGCCTTCTCTGGCAGCTTCAAGCCCTGCCCTTGGTCCCGTGAGTCCCTTCAGGCTGGTCCCAACTCCGGGTGCCTCCTCGTTTCCACCCTGTCTCCTGAGTAACAAGGTGGCTCTGCCCCACCGCGCATGCAGCCTC
>NW_006283588.1:5480204-5483980 GCF_000327345.1 Myotis davidii
ACAGTCATCAGCATGAGGGCGTCATGGCCATTAGCATATTAGCTCTTTATTATATAGGATTTTATATTTGAAATAAATAATTTAATGTGTGCCTGTATGGTGGGAGGGTTTGGGCACTTTAAAACATTTGAAAACCTCTCTACTTCTTCATCGTCTCCACCCCATCAAAGTGCTAGTTCAATCTCTTGTCTTCTCTTTGGAGAATTCTTACAATTTATGGTTTACATCCTTGCCTCCTATATTCTACCATCCAGTTCATGTTTCTCGTTATCACCAAAGTTATTTTTCTAAAAACATATCTCTGTAAGACTGTGTGCCTGTGGGTTGTTTATTGCTCTGATTCCATCCCCATTACTGGGTTCTAAGCCTATAGGCTGCTCCTTGGACACACCAAGCAAGCTCCCACCTCAGGACCTTAACACTCACTATTCCCCCTCCAGAGACTCTGTCCCCAGATAAACATGTGAGTTGCTGTCTCAATTTGTTTAGGGCTCTATGCCAAGTTACTTCATTAGAGAGACCTTCTGTCACTACCCCATACATTGGGGGTTGTACGCTATGGGCCCACAGCCTAAATTTGCCCACTGCCTATTTTCAATAGCCTGTGAGCTAAGAATGGTGTCTATATTGTTAAATAATTGGGGAACAATTCAAAAGCAGAATAATAGTTTGTGATATCTGAGAATCATATGGAATTTAAATTTCAGGGTCTAGAAATAAAATTTTATTGGAGCATAATCACATTTATTTACGTACTGTCAGCGGCTGCATGTGTGCCACAGTGACAGAATAGTTGTGACACAGATCAAATGGCCTGAAAAGAAAATACTTGTTGGTCCCTGCTATATCATACCGAATATTTTATCTCCCATATCAACCCACCCCTCTCTAACCCTTTTTTCCTGATTTACTTTTCTGCATAGTGTTGATTACCACACTATGAAATAAATGTTTTTATTCAAACATTGTATACAGAAAAATGAAAAGACTATATGGGTTACTAGATATGCTCCCCAGATTTTTTAAAAAATAGAACATTATAGCTCCCATAAGACATACAGAAACCGCCCCCTCCCCACACACTCATTACCTTCCCCCAAAGTAACAACTGCTCTAACTTATAACACCATAGATTTATTTTGCCTATAAATGATCTTTACATAAGTGAGATCATATACTATATATATCAGTAGTTCATTCAATTTAGTTGTTTATATTATTTCATTGTATATAAATAAACCTCAGTTTTAAAAAAATCCATCTTACTATTGATTGACATTTTTATTGTATCAGTTTGGACTATTGTACATAGTGCTACTAGAAACATTCTTGTGCATTTCTTTTGGTGTCCATGTATCTGTACTTCTGTTGAATGTACACCTTGGGGTAGAAGAGTTAAATCACGGGGTTTACAAATCATCTTCAGTAGATACTACCAACAAAAGTGATTCTCTAAAGTGACTGTCCCAATTTCCACTCTCACTGGAAATGTATGAGTGTTCCCATTGTCCCACATGCTTGTCAACACTTAATATTTTCTACTTTAAAAATTTTAGGCATTCTGTCTGGGTTTTCTCATTTGAATATGATAACTTTCATGAGAACAGAGACTTTATTTAGCTAATTACCATATTCACAAGTGCTTGAAACTGCAATTATTCAACTAGTGTTGAATGAATGAATGTTTGAGTGGTAAGTCAGTAGGAAAAAAAGACAAACTTCATTCCAGAGTCTAAGGTCATTTACCTGATGGTGCAGACATGCCCTACTCTGAATCGCCATAGCATTTGTCTGTATCTTTGTAATGACATTAATTAATATTAATTAATTAATTAATTAATTTATATTTTACTTTTTTGGTTAATCCTCACCCGGGGATATTTTCCCATTGATTTTTAGGGAGAGTGGGAGAGGAAAGACAGAGAGAAACATCAATGTGAGGGAAACACATCAACAGTTTGCCTCCTATATGAGCCCTGACCAGGGCCCAGGCAGGAAGGAGCCTGTATCCAAGATACATGCCCTTGACTGGAATCGAACCTGGGACCCTTTGTCCGCAGGCTGATGCTCTATTCACTGAGCCAAACCAGCTAGGGCTATAATGGCATTTAAATATTTATATCATGAATTATATATTTTTAATGTTAGAATCAGGATTTATCAACCTTGGCACTATTGGCATTTGGGGCTGAATAATTAATGATTGTGGAGAGATTTCCCGTGCATTAAATGTTTAACAGAGTCCCCAGCCTCTAACCACTGGAAGCAAGTGGCACCGCCTCCCCAGCCCCACCCTACTCTTTTCTCCCTTCCCCCACCACAGTAGGGACAACCAAAAATGCCTCCAGACATTGCCAACCGTCCCCTGGGAGGCAAGTTCATCCTGGATTGAGTACCATTGTGCTAGATAATAAGCTACATAAGAATAAATATTATACCAACTTGCCCATTCTGCTTAGCAGAGTTTTATCCATACTAAATGCTTCTAGTAGTTTATTTAATTTTCTCCCTGTTGTATATAACAATCACCTGAAAAACTAAGAAATACAAGTCTCCAGAACCAACCCTAACCCTACAGAATCCAAGCCTCTGGGATAGTGTCAAGGACTCTGTGAGTGTAAGTCCTCCAGTTCATTCCAATGAGCAGCACACACTGCGTACGACTACTTCTCATGTGTCATATTTATTAATAGACAAGCAATTCAAACTGGATGTCAGATCATGCTGCACATCTATATGTAGATACAAAGCTTTTCCCCTGTAATAAATGCAGAGGTATATTTCATCCTATTAATTTATTATCTGAATGACATTCAATTCATGCATATTGTACTTAACATTTAAGGCAATCTATAGTACTTACATTTAAGAGTTCTTATTTTTATTTATTGCCCTTGACCGGAATCGAACCTGGGACCCTTGAGTCCACAGGCCAACGCTCTATCCACTGAGCCAAACCGGTTAGGCAAGAGTTCTTATTTTTAATGAGATCTTTATGTTGTTTTAAAACATATCTGCCATTGCAATTATTTTTTATGCTTCCAGCTTTCTGTGAGAAATGCAATGTGAGAAGACTCTGTTAGTTATGTGAACTTTACATTGCTATAGTCCTTTTGGGGTAAACATTGTAATAGTTATCAGAACAGGTGGAGATGAAAAAAAATAGGGACTTCTTGAGAAATAAAAGGAACCAATTTATATGTGTCTTTCCTTCTTGACTTTGAATTGTAAATTGCAACAAAATGAAGCACAAAGATTGTATTTTGTAACTACATTTTTTCAAGTGATATATACATTGGACTAGTGAAATTACATTTTTATGCAATGGAAAGGCAATTTTTATATTTAACTTTTAGTTTTTTATTGATTCTGGGATAGTTTATAGTCAGGCTTCTGTATATTTCCTTAGATTTACCAAGTAAAAAGACATAAATACATTTTGACTTACTGTCACAAACTACAATATTGATAGTATAATGCAAATTTCTCATATAAAAATTCTGGAGTATCTGAAAGCAGGTACCTGAAAGGTGAAGAAAGATAGATGCTCATTTTATATTTTTCTATCAGCCCCAAATTTCCTTTGTTTGGTTCCTCTCTTTAGGGGTCATTGCCATGCACCCACAAAATAACCTGGAATGCTTATAAAATTAAGGGCTTCCTTTAATTGTGCACATTTGATTTATTGACAACTAATTAAATCTTAAGCCTATTTGCTATTTCCCTTTCCAATATAGATTATATAAGAATACTAGTGTGTGTATATATATATATAT
>NW_006283588.1:5484243-5487624 GCF_000327345.1 Myotis davidii
AGAGAGGAAGAGAGAGAGAGAAAGGAAAAGGGAGAGAGAGAGATATAGAAACATCAATGATGAGATAGAATCATCCACTGGCCGCCTCCTGCGTGCCTTCTACTGGGAATGGAACCCACAACATGATCATGTGCCCCAACCAGGAATTGAACAGTGACCTTCTGGTTCACAGGTTGATGCTCAACCATTGAGCCACTCCAGCCAGTCTGGATTCTTTCTTACTACTAAAATTAATATCTTTCTGACTGGTAATGCCAAGCTTAAAAAAACCCAAAATTTACATGTCCCTCAGAGCTAGCAATAAGTAGCCATGTGACACAATTCTGACTGAAAATATATAAGCAAAAATCACTGAATAGGCTTTCTAGGTGAGTTCTTAAAAGTGATTCTTTCACTGGCATCTTTGCTTGTTTTATTTCCCTCTTTGCCCTTCCCCTTATTCCTATTCAGAGCTTGAAGATAAACAGCCACCTTTCAACAATGAGGTAAAAAATCATGAGGACAAAGACGCAAAATAATTCTAACTCATCAGAGAGAAAAATGAGGCATCACGATGCATTTGAACTAGCCTGCCTTGCTATATGAAAAAATAAAACTATTATCTGAGCCTCTTTAAGTTGTATTTTCTGAACCAGTTCCTAACTGATAAAGCATCATTGTATCATAATCTTATAACAGGCCTCATTCTTGCATCTCCTGGTTTTTTGGAAAGCCTCCTTTCTCCTTACTCTTGAACTTCAAGCATTTTTTAAAAAATATATATTTTTATTGATTTCAGAGAGGAAGAGAGAGGGAGAGAGAGAAAAATATTAATGATGAGAGAGAATCATTGATCAGCTGCCTCCTGGAGGACCCCTACTGGGGATCAAGCCTGCAACCTGGGCATGTGCCCTGGACTGGACTTGAACCTGGGAACTTTCAGTCCGAGGGCCGAAGCTCTATCCATTGAGCCAAACCAGCTAGGGCTCAAGCAGTTTTTATATCATTTTGTTCTTAGCATTGTTGCCAGAATTGCTAATCCCACTGATTTGTAATCTCTACAAGTGTCTGTTTTGGTCTTCCATTATATTCTACATCCACTGTATTAGAAAGCTGGTTTTATTTCAGAACGTTTTTATTATTTTCTCATGCTAAATCCCACAAAAGTCTGGTGATCTTTCCTGTCTGCTTGTAATTTCAGAGGGGAGCCCTGCAAGACTGGAAATTCTTAGGCACAAGCTTCACATGAACTTGGGCTTCACGCTAGTTTAAAATAAGCTAGGTGAATTCCTTGGAGATCCTTAATTCAAAATTTTATTTTTATTATTTTTATTTTTATTGATTTCAGAGAAGAAGGGAGAGGGAGAGGACAGAAACATCAATGATGAGAGAGAATCCTTGTTTGACTGCCTCCTGCACGCCCCCCACTGGGGATCAAGCCGGCAACCCAGGCATGTGCTTTGAGCAGGAATCAATCCGTGACCTCCTGGTTCACAGATCCATGCTCAATCCACTGAACCACCCACACTGGCCAGATTTTGAAGATCCCCTAATTCAATATTTTTTTAATTTTTTTTTATTACAAATGTGTCCTCAGCCCCCCCATTACAGAAATAACTCTCCTATTTTCTGCACGGAAGGATCCACAGTGGAAAGGCTGAATAATCTCAATATTCAGTTTGTAAACTTCCAGTTGTCTCTTTTCCAATATGCTGCCCACCTCTTCTTGGTGTCTCCCCTTGCAGAGACCCACTTCCAGAGAAGAAACTGCAGCCTTCTCCTGGGGTGGAGGAAGATAGGTGCTTGGCTGGCTGCAAGGTGGCATGAGGAGTGGGGGAGGGGGTATGTATCTGCTTCTTAAACAGCCTTCCATTCACTCACCACCTATTTCTACAGCTTTGTTGCTTTTCAGACGTAAATCATGTTGCTTCTTTGCTCTCCTATTGTCAGCCCTGCTTTGAGCTTTCACAGCTTTCAGTCTATCATCACTCCTTCATTTGCTTCAGATCTAATGTTGTTTCTGTCTCCTTTCTTGATGTTTTTTGCCTCTTTGGTTTTATGCCATAGCGGTTCTCAACCTGTGGGTCGCGACCCCGTTGGCGGTTGAACGACCCTTTCACAGGGGTCGCCTAAGACCAACCTGCATATCAGATATTTACATTACGATTCATAACAATAGCAACATTACAGTTATGAAGTAGCAACGAAAATAATTTTATGGTTGGGTCACAACATGAAGAACTGTATTTAAAGGGCCAGAAGGTTGAGAACCACTGCGAATAAAACAACAAAACAAAGAAACAAACAAAAACCCTGTATGCTGTTTTTGTGCATACTTGAGAGGAAGCGGAGGTTAATACATAATTCCAATCTCTCATCTTTAACCAAGAAATTATAGCTTTATTCCCAAAGTTTATTATTAATATCACAGAAATATTCATTGTACTAAATGCTGAAATAATTAAAAACTGATGGTTAATATTAGTGGATTTCTTTTGGGTCTATTTTCCCTGTACATCTATTCAAAGCCAATTTCAGTCTATTTCATATTTAAATTTATGATTTAGAACTTACACAGTATATAAATAAAATATATGAAATAGCACATATAAACATTCTTAATACATGTATATTTAAGTAAGTTATCATCAATATTCTAGGCTCCCCTTTTTACTTCTCATTTTATCATGAGCATTGAGTCATAAAATAAAATTTTCATTGGGACATAATTTTTAATGGCTACATGACATTCAATCTTGTAAATGCATTTATTTAAAATATTTCTGTGTTGCTGGACACCTAGATTGTTTGCTGGAATTTAGTTTGTTTCTGATGGGCTTTCGGCCCCCTCCCCATTCCTCTCCACAAGTGGTATACTTACCTCCATCCTGCCCACCTCTGTTCCTCTCCACGGGGGATACACTTGCTTCCATCCATCTGGCTCCCACAGTGAAGAGTATCCCTTGGCCTCTGCTTACTGACACAGGAGTACTGCTAAGCCAGCCCTGGAAGATCCTTCAAAAGTGCTCAGGAAATCCTTTCTGAGGTAGCAGATCAACAGTTGTTAGAAATTCACTGTGTGGGGTTGCTGCTGCTATTGCTAGTGCTGCATTTTATGCCTGTGTGTGTGTGTGTGTGTGTGTGTGTGTGTGTTCGCACGTGTACGTGTGTGTGTTGGAGAGAGGACCATAAACATTCCTTTTTTTTTTCCCCCACATGGGCTACCCAGCATGCATGAACTTTTACATTCTCTGTGGGGTATTGTGGCCAAGGTAGCTTCTATAAAACCAGTTTATTTGACACTAGAGGCCCGGCGCACGGAATTTGTGCACTGGGGGGGGGGGGGTCCCTCAGCCTGACCTGTGCCCTCTCGCAGTCTGGGCCTCCTGTACCCAAGGCTCC
>NW_006283588.1:5487891-5488553 GCF_000327345.1 Myotis davidii
CTCATGCAAAAAAAATTGGTGGGGGGGGGGGGGGGAGGCGTGTCCCTCAGCCCAGCCTGCATCCTCTCACAGTCTGGGAGCCCTTGAGGGCCTAAGCTGGCAGTTGGACATCCTTAGTGCTGCCACGGAGGCAGGAGAGGCTCCCACCACTGCCACTGTGCTCACCAGCCGTGAGCCCTATCTTTCTGTGTAGTTGTCTGTAGGGCAGCTGCTCTATTCCTTCTCTCTTGGGGTGAGCAGCATGTGAGAGCAGAGTGCACTGTCTTGGAATGCAAAGGGCTGCCTGGAGCTGAGGGGAGTGGCTGGGCCCATGGGGTGAGAGGTGGACACAGAGGAGCTATCTTACCCAATTGTGGGGTAGGCTGGCCGGCCTTCATCTGCCTGACCCCACCCAGGGAAGGACCGAGCAGGGTGTTCTTCTCTCCATTCTCCATCCTTCCATCTGTGACACCTGTCACCCTTGCCAGGCCTCCTCCTAAGTGAGTTCAGCTCAATTCCTGAATGTAAAAGGGCACGGGGGGGTTGGGGGGAGGGGGGACCTCCACTCCAGTGCCCCCTGATTCCCAGGGACAGGTCCTGGTCTACTGGACCTGATCTCAGGATGGTGGCCACAGCTGCAGAACATAGATCTGTTTCAAGAAAAGTTGGGAATGTAGAGTTTC
>NW_006283588.1:5508325-5508618 GCF_000327345.1 Myotis davidii
GGCAGCTGCTCTATTCCTTCTCTCTTGGGGTGAGCAGCATGTGAGAGCAGAGTGCACTGTCTTGGAATGCAAAGGGCTGCCTGGAGCTGAGGGGAGTGGCTGGGCCCATGGGGTGAGAGGTGGACACAGAGGAGCTATCTTACCCAATTGTGGGGTAGGCTGGCCGGCCTTCATCTGCCTGACCCCACCCAGGGAAGGACCGAGCAGGGTGTTCTTCTCTCCATTCTCCATCCTTCCATCTGTGACACCTGTCACCCTTGCCAGGCCTCCTCCTAAGTGAGTTCAGCTCACTT
>NW_006283588.1:5508682-5510003 GCF_000327345.1 Myotis davidii
CCCTCCACTCCAGTGCCCCCTGATTCCCAGTGACAGGATCTGGTCGACAGGACCTGATCTCAGGACGGTGGCCACAGCTGCAGAACATAGATCTGTTTCAAGAAAAGTTGGGAACGCAGACTTTCAAATGAGCTTCTATTCCAAAAGGTGGCAGTTTATTCACATTGTGGCAAAGACACCTTCAAGAGTAACATAAGTGGGTAAAGTCAGGGCAAAACCGGGCCATTTCCTCATCCAGTCTCTCTGAGGCATGTGGACAGAACCAAGTCTCAGCTCTTCGCAGGACACTTCTGGGTTGTTTTTTTCAAGCCTAAAGGACAGTAGTCTGTCTCCATTCTTGTTCTTTGGGATTTTTTCATCATGAGATAAAAGGATACGTACATTGGGGCAGTCCTCTCGAGATACAATATTCCAGTTACACCCATGTGATGACGACAGCGCCCCTCAGAGGGAGGGAGCCAACAGATGGGGAGCAGGGAATTCTGAAAACCAAAGCAATGACAGAGATGCTAAGCCTTTCCTTCACGTGTCTGACGCCCCTCCTCAGGCGGCCTGCAGGCCGGCTGTCTGCTGGACCTTCACCACTTCACGTCCTGGCAGGCTGCCCTGGGACCTGCTAGGGGATGTGCAGGGCCACCTGGGCCCAGGGGGAGTTGCCCCCCGCCCCAGCCACTCCTGGTACAGCTCCTGCACATGGGCGCTGCTCTCCAGGGGCCACACCGGGATGGCAGCATAGATGCCTTCCGTCTGCCGCAGCAGTGCCCATCTGCACGCTCATCATCTGCCTGAGCCTGGCCCCTGCTGCTTAGGCATGCCCGGCACTGGCCAGGACCTCCACGAGGTGGCAGGGAACTTGCCCCTCCACAGCTTCAGGACCACTTCTGGATGTTCTGAAAGTCATAAGCAGCCTCAAAGCGTAGCAGAACCTCTCCGTCCCTTTCAAGGGTGACCTCCTGGAAGTCATTGTTCCTCAGGGTGCAGTAGGTGAGCACCCCCGCGTCCTCGTTGAACAGCTCCTTGGCCGTGTGCCTGAAGACGTGCACCAGGCACCCGTCGGAGCTGGAACCCTCGTGGCGCCTCACCTCCTCCTTCATGTCTCCAAACCGAGTGTCCATGGCGGCGTCATTCGAGGTGAGGTCACTTTGCTCCATCATCTGGGCAGTTTCCCCTGAGGTTAGCTCAAAGTCAGCACCCTGGGAACTATGTAAAGCTGTGGGAGCATCTTCTCAAAGGGCTGCCAGTTTGTTGTCATAACACGGGCCCACAGTGATGTGGAAAATCTTGTCAGGTTCTGCCTGTCCAGAGAGCCCAGGACCTGGTG
>NW_006283588.1:5510027-5510553 GCF_000327345.1 Myotis davidii
CAGCTCCTTGGCCGTGTGCATGAAGATGGGTGCCAGGTACCCGTCAGAGCTGGCACCCTCGTGGAGCCTCACCTCCTTCTCCTTCATGTCTCCAAACAGAGTGCCCGTGGCGGCATCATTGGAAGCGAGGTTGAACCTACAGGACTACTAAGGAAGCCAGTCCCCAGTTGCGCCCGCCTCCGCCACTGATTGATTGGAGTCTGAGGGCCAGGAGGAGGGACCAAGAGGCCTGCCTTCCAGCTGCTCGCCAGTCCCCGTGCCACTCACTCCCGTTCCCTGTTAACCACTCCCTGATCAATGGGAGCCTGGGGGGGCGGGGGAGGGACCAAGTGGTCTGCCTTCTGCCTGCTCACCAGTCGCTGCTGCCATGGAGCCTGAGGGCCGGGGGATGGACCGGTCACCCATTTGGTCATTACGGACCCCGGGTTTTTATCTATTAGGATTCTCATAGCATACAATTGAGATTTATCTTCCCAGAGCAGCTCTGGGTTTGAGACTGGACTGTCCATGAATGGAAACTATCCTA
>NW_006283588.1:5510619-5533177 GCF_000327345.1 Myotis davidii
GGGCGGACGCTCAATGCCCCCTGGTGGTCAGTGCGCTCCCACAGAGGGAGCTCTGCTCAGCCACAAGCCAGGCTGACGGCAGCCAGCACAGCAGTGATGGCGGGAGCCTCTCCCACCTCCTCAGCAGCACTAAGGATGTCTGACTGCAGCTTAGGACTGGTCCTCGCTGGCAAGTGGACATCCCTCGAGGGCTCCTGGGCTGCCAGAGGGATGTCTGACCGCCAGCTTAAGCCTGATACCCTGGGGAGCAGGCCTAAGCCAGAAGGTGGACATCCACAGCGGGGTCCCAGACTGCAAGATGGCACCGGCCAGGCTGAGGCACCCCCTAAGTGCACAATTTTTTTTGCACTGGGCCTCTAGTTTATTTATATGCATGAGGACTTACTTTGTTTCTCTGGTTTTGATGGACTCACCTGATTCTCTGAAAATCATAATTTCTTTTTTGAAAACACGTGTCTGGAATAAAAAGTTTCATTTCCAATAAGGCCCCATGCTCCTTTTCCATGGCTGCAGACACCAAATCAACTACAATGCCCAATGGTGAGCACTTCTTGAGTCTAAAGGCCAGTGTTGCTGCCCTGGTCGGGGTGTGTGCAGGAGGCAACCTATCAAAGTGTTTCTCTCACATTGATGTTTCTCTCTGTCTTCCCCTCTCTCTAAAAGACCAATGGAAAAATATCCTCGGGTGAGGATTAACAACAACAACAACAACAACAAAAAAAACAAAGGCCCCTCGGCGTTATTCAAACTGTGGCCCCCAATGTCAAGTCACTCAACCAGAACCACCTTGTTCATCTTTTCTAAGCCTCACTTTCCTCATGTAAATAATAACATATCCCTCCCCCCTCTACCATCAGATGATTTATAACAAGGTCAAATGTGATCCTTTCAAGTTATCCATCAAGTATTTAGGGAAGTTGCCGAAGTCCAGAGTCCTGAGAACAGGAGTTAGCTTCCAGTTTCTCTCGCTTAAATGGCTCTACCTTTGCAACAAACTCCTCTCCTCTGTGCTTCCTTAGCCTTTTCCTTAGGCACAGACAAGATTACCTGATAATCTGTTTGTCTTTTCCTCTGGAGTCTCCACCCTGAGCTCCCCGAGGGTGGGGGTTCTGTGTCTCATGGCCCCAACATCTAGCAGCATCGTAAGTCTCAGTTCATGGCTGAGGGATGCAGTAAGTTGAGAAAGATTTGAAAAGGCCTTTGTTTATGGAAGGCACTTTGTAATAATAATGCCTTCTGTGCTGGGCTCCGCATCATACAGAGTTCTTTCACGTGTATTATCCATCCTCCTTTTTGAGCAATCTTGTGAAGCTAATGTTAACATCTTCATTTTTCGGAGAGGACTTAGAGATAGGTTTTGGGGGAAGAAATGAAAACCTTTTTGAGCAATCTTGTGAAGCTAATGTTAACATCTTCATTTTTCGGAGAGGACTTAGAGATAGGTTTTGGGGGAAGAAATGAAAACACTATCAAGCACCCCGTTCAGTGGATGTGAACTTAGGAAGAGGAGTCCCTTGGTCATTGAGTGTAGGTTGGCGCCTCCTCCAGACTCTCAGTTTGACAAACCTAGTCACGTTCAGGGCTCACTTCTTCAGCACCATTGAAAGTTTAATAATCATCTGATATCTATTCATCTTTAAACATCCAAGTGAACTAATCAGAGATATGAATTAATTTTGTGCTGTTCTTTGAAAAAAATGAAAGCCTTACTCTTTTATTATAATAAGATGTTTTGATGTTCAGTTCTGTTTATAGCTTGCTCTCTCTCTTTTGTTCTTGTTGTTAATCCTCACCTGAGGATTTTCCCATTGCTTTTCACAGAGAGTAGATGGGAGAGAGAGATACAGATGTGCGTAGATTGGTTGCCTTCCGCAAGCATCCCGACTGAGGTCAGGGACCCGAACCTACAACCCAGGTCACGTGCTCTTGACCGGGAATCAAATCCAACACCTTTCAGTATTTGGCTGACACTCTAACCATTAATCCACACGTGCCAGAGAACTTCCTCTCTTTATACTGGTGGTTTCGACTTAATATAGTATCTCTTAGACATAATCTATTTACCTTTAAGCGATCTTTTATCTTTCCTAGAAACAGCTGACAATACTGTTTTTCAGTTCAGGACGTTTTCGTAATTACATTTTTAGCCTTGAGGGGAAAATTGTACACCTCATCAAATTCTCCGGCTCTGCAACCGAGTAACTTGAACAGCCCCAAACACCACTTGCTGCTGTTATAACTTAATTGTGGGTTAGGGAAAACAAAACCGCTGCGTGATTTCTGACAATGTTAAATTCTGTTTAGATTGAAGCATTTTATATAGTGTTTTGATGTCACCAATAAGTCAATAATGTGGATTCTTGCAGGCGTTCAGGTCCAATGGGAGGCCTTGACCCCCTGGACCCATATCAATCAGCACAGGATTCATCACTTTACATCATCGGGTGGGAAACCATTCCTGAAAGTGACAACACATTGCTGGGTTTGTGTTTTACAACAGTCTTTGTTTGTAAACTGAAGATTTTCAGTAATGTGTTTTCGCTGGGCTATCTTCTCAACTGTGCATGCCAGCTGGATTACCCACAGAGGTGTAATTGGGGCTAGCATAGGTATATCTGCCAAGTAACTGCAATGATTCTTTCTTCTGGCAAATAAACTACCACAACTGATACATACGGATAAATCTCTGTTGATTTTGGAATTCATCAACCTTCCTCCTCTTTCGCAATAGCTGTAAAGTATATTGGACCGATTGCTGCATTATTAGTCTTGGTCATTTTTCCTTCCAAGAAGCAAAAGGAGGGTAGTGTTGAATGTGTGAACAGAAGGAATTCTGACTTGCACATTTATTTACATGAAAACATGGAGCGAACGAGGCCCTTACCATCTGACACATGCCCACATTTCTGTTCTCGCTCCGCTTTCTCCTATAAATCCCACATTTCAGGCCACTTGAAATATAAGCTATTCTGTCAACAACATTTCATGTACTGGCATTCCCCTCCCTGTCTTTCCTAATGCTCCCATCTCTCCCAAATTCTTCATCAAGCCTCATTTCTAAATGTCAAGTCCAAACATCCAGTCCTCATCATAGGTGATATTATTCTGTACCCCTACTTATCCCTTACCCCCTGCCACTTCCAAGTAAAATTGATTTAAATGTTCCCTCAATAATGATAGATGCTGTTTTAATACATCGTGATGGCTTGTTTCTGCAATGTCTATTATACTCAAACTAGTAGCCCTGCCCACCAATCCGTGCACAAGTAGCTGGCCACCCGCCCACTGGCTGCTGGTAGCTCTCCACTGCTCAGAGCTCGCTGCCCCGCCCTCCTGTAGCTCTCCACCACTTGTAGATTGGTGGTGATGTTACGGCATAAGGGATAATTAGCATATTCCTCTCTTATTATAAAGGATGTCCCTCTAAGCATAGCATTGCTTGCCCCGCATCCCACAATTGCTGATAAGTTTACATTATCATGGTATTTAAAATATTTTTCAAATTTCCCTTGTTTCTCCTTTGATTCTGAATTATTGGTCATTCTGTTCCTTTATTTCCAGATATTTGAGGTTTCTCCAGATACCTTTTCATCGTTGATTTGTAATTTAATTTATTTGTACTGAGAGAACCCACTCCGTCATGACTTCAGTTATTTTTAATTTCTTGAGACTTATTTTGTCACCCAGCCTGACCCGCCTTTGTGAATATTCTATGTGCACTTGAAAAGAGTGTGCGATATGCTGTTGCTGTGTGTTATGTTCTATAAATATCCATCTGGTAGAACTAATAGAGTCGCTCACATTTTCTATATCTGTGCTTTCATCCTCCTTCTATCAGTTGCTGAGAGAAGAGTATTAAAATACCCAACAATATCTTTTTATTTTTTCTCTTAATTATGTTTTATTTATGTATTTTGAATTTCTGTTATTAGATGCATATTCATTTAGGATTGTTATATCTTCTTGATGAACTGACTTATTTATTATTATGAGATGTTCCTCTTCACCTCCTATTTTGTCCTTTCTCTTGATCACACTATTTTAAACCAGACCCTACCACCTCACTAAGACCCTTACCACCTCACTGAGTCTCCTATGATCTCTGCTTCCTAATTTGAACCTTCTAAGTACTGCTCCTGGAATGAATCCAGAAGATATTGAAATCATAAGGTTTATCAGCAAAACCACTTACCATTCAGAATGTTTGTCTTTTAATACAACATTACTATTTTTTACAAAGAGTAATTTCTTTTAAAGATAGCGAGTTTAGGAAAAATGGAATTTCCATTCTTCATAAGACTCAGAGCAAATTTGCATTCTATTCTCTTTCACAAATTGAGAAATTTTGCTAAAATGTATAATACTAAATGTTTTCCTGAGAATTCATTGATTTCTTAAGTAAATTTTATTTTTTTAAAAATTATATATACATATTCCTTTTTATTGAATTTATTGAGGTGACACTGGTTAACAAAATAATATAGGTTTAAGGACACAATTCCACAACACATCATCTATGCACTGTATTGTTCACAACCCCAGGTCAAGTCTCCTTCCATCACCATTCATTTCCCTTTACCCTTTTTACCTCCCCAACCCGTTAAGTAAATTTTCCTATTTAAGCATGTTTAGTGTTATTTGTTTTAACTATAAAATATAATTAGTCTAATGTGCTTCCTGCAAGAAAATAATATAATTATTTCACGAAGCTTTCTTTGGGAGCATGAATAAAATAATTGAAATAACAAGTTCCAGGAATCTGAGTCTAGGAAGTGAAGTTACTGTTTGTTTCCTTAAGAAAATAATCCTTATAACTAAATAATATTTGACAAAAATTTGCCAAGTTTTCCTCTTTAAAAACAGATGTTTTCTATTTTTAAAAAGTGAAATCAAGATACAGTAGTACTAATTATCCCAACAAATGAATGAAAAAAATCTCTTTCAGAATTGGTTTTGGTTTCCAGAATAGGCAAATCCACAGGGACAAGTTGCTTAGTGATTGCCAGGGCTGAAGGAAGGAGTGATGGGGGTAATTGCTAATGAGTATGGGTTGTTGTTTTTTTTTTGGGCGGGGGGAAGGGAATGAATATATTCTGGAATTCAATAGTGTTGGTGGTTGCACCACTTTGTAAATATATATCAAAATAAAAAGCTTCTGCACAGCAAAAGAAACCATCAACAAAACAACAAGAAAGCCCACTGCATGGGAGAACATATTTGCCAATGTTATCACCGATAAGGGTTTAATCTCCAACATTTGCAGGGAATTCATACAACTCAACAAAAGGAAGATAAACAATCCAGTTTAAAAATGGGCAAAGGACCTAAATAGACACTTTTCGAAAGTGGACGTACAGAAGGCCAAGAGATATGAACACATGCTCAGGTTGCTAATCATCCAAGAGATGCAAATCAAAATGCATCTACACAATGCAATATTACGCTGCTATAAAAAAGAAAGAACTCTTACCATTTACAACAGCATGGATGGAACTAGAGAACATTATGCTAAAATAAGCCAGTTGGAGAATGATTAGTATCACATGATCTCACTCATTTGTGAAATATAATGAACAACATAAACTGATGAACAAAAATAGATCCAGAGACATAGAAGCATTGAACAAACCATCAAAACTCAGAGGGAAGGCATGGAAGGGTGAGAGTGGGGGTAAGAGATCAACCAAAACAAAAGACTTGCATGCATGCATGCATATAAGTATAACCATGGACACAGACAATAGCGGGGTGAGGGCCTTTTCTTGGCTGGGGCGGGGGGGGCGCTGGGAAAGGTCAATGGGGGAAAAAGGAGACACGTAATACTTTCAACAATAAAGAATTGAAAAAAGAGCATTAAATTATACACTTTAAGGGAATAAACTTTATGGTGTGTAAATTATATCTCAATTTTAAAACCAATTTTATTGGTTTTGATTAAAACCAATAAAATGTAATAGTTATGTTGTGTTGAATTCTAAAAGCACCCTGAGCTTTTAACAGATTGATGATCCATTCAGCAAGGGAGGCTGCTTCTCCAGAGCTCACGTCTGAAGTGTAAAGTCACCGAGTGGGTTTAACAATTCCATGGGGGATAAGAGTGCTGATTTGTTTACTGATATTTTTGACCCACAGCAGATAATATCAAAATTCTTCCTTTAAGACATTCCTTCACAGGGATGAACACAAATGGATGAATTCTAAAGAATTAGAATTATAGGTTGTTAAAAATCTGAAAATTGCCCTAACCGGTTTGGCTCAGTGGATAGAGCGTTGGCCTGTGGACTGAAGGGTCCCAGGTTTGATTCCAGTCAAGGGCATGTACCTTGGTTGTGGGCCCATCCTCAGTAGGGGTTGTGCAGGAGGCAGCTGATCGATGTCTCTCTCATCGATGTTTCTAGCTCTCTATCCCTCTCCCTTCCTCTCTCTGAAAAAATCAATAAAATATATTTTAAAAAAATCTGAAAATATTGATTGAAATTATAAGCTATTTATATCCTGGATAAAGTGGTAGCATTTAATCATTCTTCAGGAAATCCTAATAACTTAGAGAATGTTACAAAATGGCATATCTGGTCATTTTGAAGAAATATCGCTGGAGTAATTTTTAGTGGTGGCCATGTACTTTTTTGTAGAGGTCTTGATTCAATAAATATTTTTTTGTGACATCTTGTGAGATTTTGATTTATGTAAAAATTCTAGCTTATAAAGGAACACATTAGGTGTTCATCTTGTAAATTAGTTCACTAAGTGTGTGTTTTTTAAGGCAGGACATTTCTCTAAGAGGTTTTAAACTGTATGTTATTATGTCATGTCTCTCCCCACTAGATTAACTCTTCAGAAACACATTCAGTATACACAGAGGTGACACCCATTCACATCAAGGAGAAGTTGTCTAAAATGCCATGGCCCATTTTACTACCCAAGGTAGACATAGAAGCACTGCAAGTGAAAGATGTCAAACTCAATACTTTCCCCTGCAATCTTATGCTTTTATCATTGACAAATGAAGGGATCTCATCGTATAATGAGATTTGTTTCATATCTCTCCTGCTCTTCCTGAGCACCTCTGAATTAAAACTAAATAGTCTTTCAAGATACAGTGTTATCTTTGCCAATATGGGTAAAATCAACCACTATATCTAATTTCTGGTTGATGAGTTAAAGTATTAACTCTTAGGCTATTTGCTACTAATATTTACATTGTGGCAAGAGCCCAATGTAAGTTTTTGACTCAGAGTTGAATTTGCTATTCACAACTACCATTTAAATAAAGACAAAGAGGGAAATTTGATATTGAAATAAAACCACTTTAGGTTTCCACAATACTTCTTTCTTCCAATTTAAAAAATTTCCATGTAGAATATATTTCGTTTTAGTGTGAAATATTTAAAATGCACACAGTCAACTTTTGACAATTGCACTTATTCAGAACAAGGACCAAAGGCTGGACATAAATTGAAGAGGATTTCAAGAAGAAGTAAAAAATATGTCAACTATTGTGGCTATATTAATTAATTATAACTAACATCACTTTGTTATTAATTGAATTAGATTGCCAGTGATGTGGCAGGTCCTGGGTACAGAGTAATGACCAAATATCAACTTCATATGGAACTCGCAAAACTTACCATGGGCTTCTAGTAAAGAGCCTATTGACTTTGAATTTTTAAAAAATGTTCATGTAATTGATTTAACAATATGATTTCCCGTGGCACTGTTTAGTTCTGTGTAGGCTGTAGTGAATGGCAAATTAAACATAGAGCACTGTGAATGGACAAAATACTGGAAATTGACATATAAAAAGTCAAGCAGTCTGGGACTACTTAATATAGGGGAAATATTAATGCATTTAATGGTTAATTTATTATAATTGTATATTTTAGAAAAATGTACTTGTCATTATGTTACTTAAGAACAAAGATCTACTATAAACAAAGCATTATAAACTATTTTGAAAACGTTATCACTGAATATTTTATTTTTGTTATCTAAATCCAAAAGTGGATGACTTTCATAATTTAAGATTTAGAGAGGAAACTATCAAGGAATTCCCTACCTCTGTGCTTTAAAATGTTTGATGAATCCATAGATTTTTGTTTTTTATTCTTTGGACCTTTTCTCCATGCTAATTATATTTCTGTTTTTGATCAAAGCCATTATTATAAAATCTTCTTAATGTTCTAAATTTTAACAATGTTTTAAATTTTCATAATGTTGTTTAACCATATTTACATGTTGCTTTATAGATCATTATTTCTATATTTTTATGCATTTATAAATATCCAAGTTAGTACATTTACTATTTCAGGATTTTAAATTTAATTCTTTGAATGTAATTATTTTTATACCATCTTCTCCAAATTTCTTCTTATTGGGCTTAGAATCCAATGATGGTTTCCCAAGTTCAAGCTAATCCTGAGTAGGCCTTTTGATGGTGAAATAAATGTTCCACAAAAAGAAACCTGCACATAACTGCTGAGAACAGAGGGCATTTCTGAGCTGGGAACCTGGGACACAGCAGGTGGTTTTCACTTTTTGACCTCCAATGATTCTAGGAACTGGAATGAACAAGTTGGGATTGGGCTGAGCACAAAGCAATTTCTGTGGCAACGTTTTCCATAGGGCCAAAGAGCAAACTAAAAAGCAGAAAGTGACTTTGTGTGGTTTTCTGAGCAGCACAAACACATCTTTGAATAGTTTCTCTTTGTACAGTATAGGTCCTGTTTAGCTCCACTGTGTCTCTTAGAGTAGGCTTTTAAATTGCTCATTCAGCAATCGAGGGTGTTTGCCACATTTTCCCAGTGCTTTTGGGCTTTACTTTAATAGATAATACTGGAGTATCTAGCCATACTTCCAGCTTCAAACTTCAGAAAAGATCATTTCAGTTTTTGAAGACACAGTACAAATAGCTTCCCTGTATCCTTAGGGTATTAACATTTTGAGTGACGTAGTGAAAAGAGACACATTTATTTAGATTTAGTACTTCCATCTATAGTTTATATTTTATATTAGTTAGTACTTAATTCAGTACTCGCTTTTGTGATATAGAAAGAGTGAAAATTAGTGAGGGAGAAAAGACTCATACAAAAAATAATTACACGAACGCGCAGGAGGATGAAGCCAGACACCTGATCTATGTGGAAGAGAAGGGAATGCATCAAGGGCTCAAAGAAGAAGACCCATGTGGAACAGTCAGCAAGGTTTTCCAAGGGACGGGGGATGGACTTGAAATGGTGGTAATAGGTGGACACAGTTGACTAGACAAAGGGGAGAAAGAGAGAAACAATTTGTCCAGACGTGAGCAGAGGAATTCCGTTTGGATGGGGTCTTGGGCCTCCAGCCCTCTAAGTGGTACATGAACTTCCTTTACTTCTGCGATCATCTTTGCAGCTGTGTTAGTTTACACATGACCGTTAGAGCCTCCTTCCAGTCCATCAGTCAATAAGTGCTGTTGATTTCTCTTTGAAATGCTGTTCCTACCCATTCTTCCTTTTTCGGTCGTGGAGTGGTGGCTCTTTTCTCATGCTTGGTTTATTCCAAGTACTTCCGAACACATCTTGCCTCTAGTGCACCTTACCTCCACTTTATCCAGTACGCTAGCAGGCACAGCAGATAAATGATCTTAATATGACTCTTCCATCATATCATCAACTGCAGTTTATAGAATTGTTTTAAAAGCCTAGGCCAGTGGTCGGTAAACTGTGGCTCGCGAGCCACGCCTCATGTGGCTCGAGAGCCGCAGTTTGCTGACCACTGGCCTAGGCTGTCATTTGAGGCTCTCATCACACTGCAAAAGGATAATTTCCCTATCGCCTCCCCAACCCCCATAAAAATAGTTTTTCTTAACAAAGGTTAATCTATATTTTTCTTTAAACATGTCACGCCCATTGCATAGTTGGTGATTTCCCTCATGCTATGAATGCATTCCCAAAACACAATCTAATCTCTTCATCATCCTAAATCATAACCATGTTTGAAGGTACAATTATTTTTTCTTCAGAAAGTCATCCAAGACTGTGGCAGCTATAGTGCATTTCACTTCCCTGAATGCAATGCTATTTCACTGACTTACACGGTACTTATATGCATCACACTGTCTTGTTAATAACTTTTAAATATTTGCCTATCCTGGCTTTGTATAATCTCCATGAAGGTAAGCACTGAATATGAATAACATTTATTTGACCATTACACAATGTCGACACTCTGTACATAGTAAGTGCTTAATAAATATCTACTGGGTTAATCAAGTGGGAAATAAGATGAGCTCTTCCAAGGCAGGACCAAATTTGGGGAACTTCAGAAATTATTTTTATTACTCTTACATGAGCATGTAGAAGTCAGTACTTTCTAAATTTTGACTTTAGGATTAATAGGCTGGTATCTAAAACCCAAATCCCAAATCTCCTCAAAACGTTTAATCATTCATCATCTGAAATTGTACAATACAAACTTAGTCAGCCAGAAATGGGAGACAGGACTTTAATCCTTAGCATTAAAAACAAACAAACAAACAAAAATTCCCCTTTATTACTATAGTCCTCCCATCCCCCACACCTTTTCAGATAACCTTTAAAAAATAGGAGAGGATCTTAATGAAAATAGTGATTTCTTTTCAGGCAGTCATTGTTGGGTAATGAGCATGAATTAGTTTGGGTTTCCTTATTGTCTGAAGGTATTTCTGTAGTTTAATTACTTCCTCATTCAGTATTTATAAGGTATCTGTTATAGTACCTTCTACACGCCAAGGTCTGTGAACCGGGATGGTGGTATAGAAGTGGTCTGTGGATGGGGATGGTATTATAAGAGGGTCTATGGGTGGAGATGGTGGTATAGGAAGGTCTGCGAATGGGGATGGTGGTATAGGAAGGTCTGTGGGTGGGAATGGTGGTATAGGAAGGGCTGTGGGTGGGAATGGTGGTATAGGAAGGGCTGTGGGTGGGAATGGTGGTATAGGAAGGGCTGTGGGTGGGAATGGTGGTATAGGAAGGGCTGTGGGTGGGAATGGTGGTATAGGAAGGGCTGTGGGTGGGAATGGTGGTATAGGAGGGTCTGTGGGTGGGAATGGTGGTATAGGAGGGAAGTAACAGGTCTACAATTCTTGCTCTTGTGAGACTTATCACAGATTAATTAAATAAGTGTTGGTCATCGTGATATCTAATTTATTTATATTTTAAACATAAAATCCACTGCTATTTGCTTATTTAATGATATTGTTTATAATATCTTATATAGAATTGAACCAGAAATCAGAATTATAATTTGTGAAATAGTTACCCTCTAAAAAGGGTAAAATAATATAACGGTTACTTCTAGTAGAAATCAATTTGCATTCTTTTCCTTTCTTTTTAAACTCTATCAGTGTGTAATAAAACTAACACAAACCCAATATTTCTGCCTTCATAAATCTATCTAATCTCAAGAGGCACTTCCTTAATTATCTGGCTTCAGTACAGAAACATACTGAAAGCCTTTTGTTAAAGGCTGCGGACCTTTTGTTACACAGCAGATCAATAACAGTCACGGAGGTTGTCTAGCAAAGAAGGCTGGCGTTGAGACTTAACTGCTCATGCCCAGATCTACCTGCCAGGAACATACAGTTTAAGTACTGCCCGGCTGTGCCAGATATAACAAATTTAAAATTAATTCAACACATAACTCATTTGGGAATCTTGGAAGATAGGTTAAAATTATTTATTACTCCTGTTTGTTTAAGTTCATTCCCATTTTACTTCCTTCAAAATTGCAATATATATAACTTCAGTGTGAAGAAATATGTAATAAACATCTTACTAGATTTTTTAAAGTATAAAGTACCCTTTCTCATCAAGGTAATTGAAAGATCTTATTAAAGGAGATATTTTTATGCCTTCAGTCACTAGAAATATTGGTCTCTGTTAGTTTTAAATAAGTGATGTATGTGCTAAATAATGTACATTGTCTTCAGAGTCTACACATGCCCCGTCTGCACACCACACAGAGGCTTCTGGTTTGCAATTTCTTTGAGGCCTCTTATTATAATCTGTTGAAAGCCGAGTCTTGGTTAATATTTATACAGATGTCTATCCTTAGCAGCCCCCCAGTTGTGAACAAACGTAAATGAACCTTTGTTAAACTGTGTGTAATAGGGTCATTCATTTTGCACGTGCTCAAACAATTTTGCAGCATCACTACGTGCATTATTTATCTCCCACTCCTGTGTCTTATGGATCTGACATGAGCTCAGCATCAACTGTTCACAGGCTAAGTCTCTTAATATATGCTTTATAATAGAAAGGCTGAAACAAGGCCATCCCGGTATTACTAACTAGTAATCAGTGATCAGCTTTCAAGACGACATGTTTAGGGACAGTTAGTGCTGGTCACCCACTCTTTATATGGGCATGGTTGGTGTCATTGGTACAGTTCTGAGGTTTGTTTCTGAGGTAAACTTGCATTTGAGATGGGTGAGGCAGACCTATTTGTGGACCTGAGAGAGAATTTTAGTATCCACACAATTGCTTCTGCCCAGTACTCTACGCTGAGGCTTTCTCATAGTTGAACCACCTCGGTGATGTAACCTGTAGCCACCAGCTGCTCTCATTCTGAGGCTAGTGTGTTTTTCTTTTGGTCGCCAGAGCTTAATCTCGGTTCTTTACTTAACAAAGAATAATTGTGAAATACATGAGGCCTTTTTGGTTAATATTTTATCCTCATTCTCTGCTGAAATAAATTCTGTTATTTATTTTTGTGTGTACATGTGTGTCTATGTGTTCATAGGTGCATTTGTTTTGAAATCTGAACTGTCAGTGCTCACCTCAGT
Organism: Myotis davidii; assembly: GCF_000327345.1. Lineage (NCBI taxonomy): Eukaryota > Metazoa > Chordata > Mammalia > Chiroptera > Vespertilionidae > Myotis > Myotis davidii. The sequence continues at coordinate 5,523,422 of NW_006283588.1, forward strand.
ACGAAAACTGTGTGTGTGTGCGTGTGTGTGTGTGTGTGTGTGTGTGTGTGCGAGAGAGAGAGAGAGAGAGAGATAGAGAGAGAGAGAGAGAGAGTGTGTGTATTTGCTATTGGGAGTGCTTTTTTAAAGAAATAGCTCTGGATCAGTTGAACACATCTCTTTGTCTTTTGTAGAGATGGTATTTTTCTTCTCCATCACAGAAATTTGGGAAAGTGGAAATGAAATAAAGGCGTAGAAAGACAAGGGCAGGGTCAGCAGGGACTATTAGCAATAAAAGGCTGAACAACAGCTGCTCAAAGTATTTTGCATTTAATTGTCACTTGATGTAGAAGTTATAAAATGCAAGATAAATATAGACCATAACAGGAGGTGGCTTCCAACCTTGAGAGTGTGTGTGCGTGTGTGAGTGCGCACATGTGCGCGTGCACAGCTGACTGTTTCTAGGGTTCAGTAGTTAAGATTTGCATTAGTATTTTATATTTTCCTTTAACATAATTTCCAATTATGGAAGTTTAAATTGTGACTTTTTACTCTTTTACAGCTCTATGTCTATTCTGAGCTTTTGTGTGCTGGCTTTAAATATATATACTAACTAAGATTATATATATATTGATTTTCAGAGAGGAAGGGTGAGGGAGAGAGAGATAGAAACATCAGTGATGAGTGAGAATCATTGATTGGCTGCCTCCTGCATGCCACACTGGGGACTGAGCTTGCAACCGGGGCATGTGCCCTGACCAGGAATCAAACCGTGACCTCTTGGTTCATAGGTCGACGCTCAACCACTGAGCCAACTGGCCAGGCTTTGCAGGCTTTTAAATACAGATAACTGGTCATAGAATGTACCCTCCTTATATCTCCTGTGATTCCTGAATTGTAATTATGCAATAATATAAAAACTGTAAGCAATAACACACTGTATATACTTAATCTTCATAATTATGGCAGGGACAAAAATTGACTATTGCACAGATTATTCTTTTTTTTGCCTCAGACATTAGAAAAAAATCATCTTAAAATATTCTATAAATTATTTTACACAATCATTTTTTAAAAACAAGTTCAGTGGCTTATATGCCTTAGTATTCTCTTATATCTCTTGGTATTCTCTTTGGAACAGATTGTACAGAGCCTTGATCAAAAATAGTCAATGTATGAATGAATAAATGGATGGATATGTGAAGTATTCCATGCTTCTTGGTCTTTGGAAAGGAGGGACTTATTGCCTATGAACAAACAGGATCAACTACTAGGGCCAACTATTTTAGTAAGCACACTGTGACCAGGTGGCCACTCATTGTCCCCACCGCATGTTCTAAATTAATATTTCTTTATTAGAGACCTTCGGTTTCAACTCAGTGAATTTCTGGTTTAACTTTCCTTGCCCTCATTGTATGAGGAAAGTCTCCAGTGACAGCCAGCTGCCCTTTGCCTAGAATATGAGCGCGGAAACAAATTACACGCTTAAAATGGATTAGAATGTTTCACCACACATGGGTCTGGGATGAATACCCTGCTAGGAGCAGACGGCTGTAATTAGAATGTGCTTCTGTGACAGGGAATTTGATTAGAGATGAGAAAGTTATAAATTCTTCATGGGAAGAAATTATCTGATAAGATTAAAAATTACCTGTATTTCATGGATATTTTCTCTGCTGCTTACCTGACATAGTTGCTAATGCTAAATTCTGTGTTACAGAGGTATATTAGTAAACACGTAAAAATTAAATTGGTGAGCAGAGAATAAATGTAAACTATTGAAAATCTTACATCCCCAAATACAAATGGTGCTTAAAGATAGCGTTGAGAAGCAGCCATTTCTTCTGTGTACAACCCTTTCATGGCACATGCACACATATATATAAAAGCACATCCTTCTTAGACTTTTTTTAAAAAAGTATGAGGATGATAACAACACATGACAATAGCAGGGCTGAGTGGAGCACTTGGTGATCGGAAATTCATTAAATATATTCCAACTTACAAGTTGAAAAGACACCAGACCTACAAAAGACAAAGAGATGTTTTAAAAATGTAGAGTCTTTTTATGCTCGTCCCCATATGTCTCTGATCCTTCCCCTCCTCAATTATAGGTCTCCCGTCACCCTCACTCTAGCTATTGTGTATACTGAAGAATTTAAGAGTTGGGGAAATTCCCTAGAATTTCCATATCATAGCCTCCCCTGCAATTGAAGAGATTATAAGTGAAGGCAGTGTCTCTATTACTTAAATAGATACTCAAGACATTTAAAGCAGATCAGGAAATCCTTTAAGAACACTGGCACTTTTAAGGATTTGGAGGGGGAGAAATAAACACTAAAACTAAAACTTACAGCTTCTTTATGGAATTTAAGAATTCTTCTTTCCATCGAGAACTATAGAGAATTTGGCACCTTTTAGGAGCCTATACATAAAGAATCCTATAAACATTAAACATGCGATTAGAGATTCTATAGAAATTATAATGCATAAAAGGAAACATATCCATTGACCCCTAGTTCCAGTTTGTAGAATCTTGGCTCTTACTTGCTAATCCAGTGGTGGGGGTAGAATAGGGATGGGGGGAGGAGGGAGGTGTCCATCACAGCCTGTGCCAGAAAGCTACCTGACCACCTACTGTCTGGATGACACCACCTTTCTACCATTGATTTTTATTTTCCTGTTGTCCTTTATTAGAAAATTACCTCTGGGGCAGTGGTTCTCAACAGAAGAGTTTTGCCCTCCCGGGGAATGGCAATGTCTGAAGACTGTGGGTGTTTGTGTGTGTATGTGCTACTCGCATCTAGTGGTTGAGGCCAGAGGTTCTGGTCAATATCCTACAGTTACACAGGGCAACACCCATGAGAAGTAATTTCCTGACTCATAATGTCAGAGGTACCGATGACTGGGGGGCGGGGCGGAGGGGGAAAGCAAAACAAACTAACAAACTAATAAAAACTTCTCTAGGCAGAAACAACAAAGAATCATAATTTTATCTTTTTGTAGAAATTCTGTCTCTTACCAAGAGCGTTTTTCTGTTTGTTGTAAGGTGGTTTCCTTGTGAAATTGACTCTGAGATGGAAATTAGCAAACACGGTATTTATTAGAGAATAATTTAGGGATTGACACTTGTGCAAGGAGGGGAAGAAAGCACGATTGGGAAGAAGAAATTGAGCTGAAATAAAGTGCCAACGAAGGACTTAGCCAAACCCATCAAGAGCTCTGAAGCTGGGTTGAACTTTCAGAGACGCTCCAAGTGGTGAGCGTGCAGGTCCTTCATCGCCCACGCTGCTCAGACCTTGGATGTGGACTGCCTGGGTGGCGACATGGCTTGAGTGGAGCAGTGTTCTTCTGCTGAAGCAATCCTCAAAGAGATTGACATCTGAGGACTGTTTTCCTGCAGCAACCCCAGCCAGTGGGAAATAAGTTCTTCCTGACATGGGGACCCACATGGGGCATCCGATGTCTTCAGCAGTTTCCTAGGTCCCCACAGTGAAGCTCACAGCTTTACTGCTTGTTTAGAGAGATAATTCTTATGTATTTAAGGTCCTGACTCCCAGGTTCAGGTTTGTGACGGTTTAAAACACTCAAGGTATTTTATTTTATTTTATTTTATTTTAAATATATTTTATTGATTTTTTACAGAGAGGAAGGGAGAGAGATAGAGAGTTAGAAACATCAATGAGAGAGACGCTCTATCCACTGAGCCAAACCGGTTTCGTAAAACACTCAAGGTATTTTAAATGGCATGATACCTTTAATGAATGCGTCCACATCCAAAATACAACACTAGTTTTGAAGGCTGCAGATATGTCAAAATAAAACTGATAGGTTAATAAGGAATAAGATAGAAAGATACAAGACAAAACAAAAAAATGCCTTTATTACCAATGACATGTAAAATCGTGGTAGTTATTTTTAAAAATGCATTTCACGGTTTATTTCCAATATTATTAATTAGTAAATATTACCATACTTTTAACTTAAAGACATCATCATTAATAAAACCACATGTAATGTCTCTGATCCCCAGAAGCAAGTATTATCTATTCATATGATAATGAAAGTTTGACTATTAATACATTCCTTGTATTAATATATGTTGGGAAAGATGCTTCATTAATATGGAAAAGATATCATACACTACAACGCAATGAAATGCAGTAAATATTTATTGAAAAACTAAAACACTCAGGGACACACTGACTATATCTCATTGAGTAAAAGAGTAAGATGGATATTGTCTTTATAAATAATGATGGAAGGAGACTTGACTTGGGGAGGTGAGCACACAATGCAATATATAGATGATGTGTTATAGAATTGTACATGTGACTCCGATATAATTTTATTAACCAATGTCACCCCAATAAATTCAATGAAAATTTAAAAAGAAGGATATTGTTTTTGGGATAGGGACACTTACAACCCAGCCAGATCATAAAAGGAGTGCATGAAAGTAATAATATGAGACACCCAGGAGCAGTGCGAGTGTTGTCTCTGGAGGGTTACACAGAGGATTCACTGTATGTTGGGTTACTGTGATCAAAGAGCATTCCAAGGACCTCAAATATAGGCAGAGTTCTGACAGGCAAAAATGGGTCATACCCAAGGTTATCTCAGGCAGAAGAAAGACCATAAACATGTGATCTAAATGAAGATGCATTTTTAAACAATGTTAGATCAATAGAGAACTTTTTTTCTCTCTTGACTGATCTATTTAATAAAATGAAACCTCCAGAATAGGTAGTTTACCGGTGTTAAATATCAACTATGAAAAGTAAATATTTCTCTGGATTAAAGCCTCTTTCTTCATCATTATAGGGTTGTGCATCAATGAGTGATTATTTGTATTTTGTTAAATTCCTGTAAGTGTTTATGATTAGATGTGGAACTTCAGCTGGGGGGGACTTTATGAGAGAGAAGTGTTTTTGATGACAAGTAAATCTCTATCAGAACTCAAGCTCAGACATGGACCAGATCCACACGGGCAACAGGAAACCAGCAGATCTAAATGCTCAGGAGGATGGCAGAAGTTGCAACGTGACAGTAAGCCTTGGGGTTGGTTATTCAGGAAATCACTACAAAGAGGTACGTTCCGAACATTAGGTCTGAAAAGCGGACATGAATCTATGAGGTAAATACAGATGTGGTCCAAGCACTACTAGTCAAGGATACAAACCGCGACTAAATTGCAGAGGCGCCATCTAACCAGCATTTGAAGGTTAATAGATGGAGATTCAGTGGCAGGAAGTTAGTAAGTGTACACGAGGAGCGTTAGTATCAAAAACCTGTCATTCAATTCAGGATTCAAAATACAGCACATTTGCTTAGCAAGGATGAAGGAGGTATGTGTGTAGGAAATAAAAGGCCAAATTAGCAGGCAATTAATCAAGTATCAAGAACAATATGGGGACACAGCCCTCAGGAAATCAAGATATGAAACAAAAAACAGACTGATCCAGGGCCAGAATTGTGGCAGATGGGTGCTCAGAGGCCCCCAATCCCTGCCTCCTGGTGTTATTCATGCCCTGGTGTGATCTTAGTGTGGATGGTGACCTGTGACTTGTTTCTAATCAGTAGAATACAGCAAAGGTGATGGGATGTTATGTCCATAATTATCTACACTAATAAAAGGGTAATATGCTAATTAGACCGGACATCTTCCGAATGACCTTCCAGATGTCCTTCCAGACAAAGCCATGGTGGCGGGGCCGAGGCAGAGGTAGTTAGAGGTGATCAGGCAAGCAGGGGAGAGCAGTTAGGGGGATCAGGCCTGCAGGCAGGTGAGTGGTTAAGAGCCAGTGGTCCCAGATTGTGAGAGGGATGTCTGACTGCTGGTTTAAACATACCCTGAGGGGTCCTGGATTAGAGAGATGCAGGCCGGACTGAGAGACCCTACCCGCCCCCCGTCCCCGCCATGCACAATTTTTTTGCACTGGGCTTCTAGTCTATAATAATAAAAGTGTAATATGCTAATTAGATCAGATGTCCTTTTGGATGTCCTTCCTTCCGGACAAAGCCGCAGCGGGCAGGGACCGTGGCAGAGGCCCTTGCATGAATTTCATGCATCGGGCCTCTAGTGTTATGTAAGATGTTGACTTCTGTGTTGTAATACTCTCCCTTGCTGGCTTTGATAAAGTAAGCTGCCATGTGAATAGGCCCCTGTGGCAAGGAGCCAAGTGCCAGCAAGGACCTGAGGTCCTCGGTCTGACAACACTCAACCAGCCAAAGCCCATGCAACTTGGAGGTGGGTCTTTCCCAGTAGTGCCTCTGATGGGAACTCCTCTCTGGCTGAGACTGTCATTGCAGGGAGAGAGATGCATAGAACATAACGAGATGGCATCCAGATTCCTGGCCATAGAAACTGTGGGATAATAATTGTGCATTTCTTTAAGCCACTAAGTTGTGGTAATTTATTCGGCAGCAATAGATAACTAAGATAGGCATTGAGGTGAGACTACGTGAATCTTGGGTTGAATGGCCTTGAAGGTAGAGGTTGGTGAGAGGAGACAAACAGGAACACAGAGCCCAGTGCACTCCAAATGATCAGTCACTGTCAGCAGTTGCCAGGACAGATGTGACAATTCTCCACCCGACACCTGCTCCGCTCGACACTCTTTTTTCATGCTGGGGTGGCAACATTTTGTGGTATATACTTTCTGATTGCAGGGCTATAAACCAATGAATGGATAATACACAAAGACCTAGCCCTTTTATAAACAAATATCAGATCCAGTTCTACTGCTATTACATGAAAATAGAGTTTTGGGTTAAATCCAGTTGTTTAGAATCTAATTGTAATAGCTGGGGGAAAAAAAACAATTTCAAAGTGATATTCAAAAACATGTTCAGTGTTCTTAGTGAATTTAAAGATAACCTTTCTGCATGATGTTTAAAAGTCCTCACATGTTTTATTCCAGTTTTCTTTACCTCCAATCTTTAATAGAGCCATTAAAAGGGCAATGTGAAAAGTCTCAATCCCCAAGATATTATATTCTAATAGCTTATGAGGAGAAAAAAGTAAAATGCCATTGCTTTTTCTATAAGGCAATACTATATTTTTGGAAATGAGCAGAAATTAATTTATTAGATACAACCATGAGATCTGAAACCTAAATTATCCTTCTTGTTCTGCTACTGATTCATTTTATAACCTTGGTAAGCCTCTCCATCTTTCTGGTGTGTGTTGTGTGTGTGTGTGTTTCCCACAGTGCTTTCAGAAACAAAACGCTGAATAAATACAAAAGGTTTTAAAAAAAGTTTTCAGGGTATTTTGCCATGTTTGAATACTTACTTGAAAAAAAAGATTATAAAATCTAATGTGAGATTAACAAAAGAATATATATATATATATCACATTAGTTTTCTATTATAGTACTTTGTTTATACTTTTCTATTTTAATAACTATGTCTAGGTTTCTATGAGTAAAAGCTAATTCATTTTGTTTAAAATTTAGTAAAAGAAGTGGAACACTTCTTTCAAACAAATGATTAAAGTTACACAATGCACAATTGTGAATATTTAGGCCTAATAATTAATTTTTTTCATTTTATCTATATAAAGTTTTTTCAATTTAAAAATAAGTATTCTAGTTACATATTTTAGTGTGCTTGTAACTTTACTGTATTAGAGTCTACATTTGTTTATATCAAACAGGCATATTTTGCAGTATGGTACCTTTTTATATGATTAGAGAACAGGAAAAAGAAAATGAAGCTAGAAAACTTAAATTAAAAACTGCCACTAAATCAAATCAGAAGACATTTTTTCACATTAAATGAAAGGCCTTTCCTCTTCAACAAACTAAATTTGATAAGAAATATATACTGACAAATTGCTTCTTTTCAAAGTATAGAGTGCGATTTGGCAGTCAGTGTTTTAGGAAGTTGGTTATGAACAGCTTTACCAGATCCTGTGGTTTAGGATCCAGTAAAGACTGTAAATGGAGAAAAATTCTCACAGGCTGACAACTAGAGAAGCATACTTTTGAGATTTTGCTTTCTTTACGAGTCAAGCTAATGTGTACACCTACAAGTTTTTTTGTTGTTGTTTTGTTTTTTGTCTTTTAGGCAGTAGGGGGAGGAAAAGAGAAAGAAGGAATAGTTATATAAAGTATTATTAGCTAAAAAATATTCCCTAGATTTGTATTGTGAAAGAATGTTATTTTTAAATGACAACGTTATTTGGGGGAATAATTTTGCATAGAAAATAAATAATTTTATGTATATATATTTTACCCAGTCTTGTATATATACATAGAATACTTATAACATAAATTGATAATTACACACACACACACACACACGTATATATATATTAACCTAAAAATAAAAAGGCCTTTCAAAGTGAGAGGCAAACAAGCATTTATCTGAGATCTATAAAAATAGATATTCAGTAATTACTAATTCAGGCAGAAGCCCAAATAATATTCCAATTTGGAAATGAAAGCAATCTATCTATATACATAAAAGGCTAAGCTTCCATCCATCTGACCAGAAGCTATGACATACACTGACCACAAGGGGGCAGACACTCAATGCAGGAGCTGCCATGACATGCACTGGCCATTTAAAAATAAATGGCACTGCAGACCTGGCACCGAAAAAATTCAGCTTTCCCCAAGTGGGACACAGGCCCCACCACCACCCCAGAGTGACAGCCCACCAGATTGCAGCCAAAGCTACTGAGACCCCACAGTGCAAAATGCAGCCCACAGCCCAGCCCAGCCGGAAATGGTGGCTGTGGGAGCCAGCCAATGATGTCATGTAGCAACTCCTGGTTTCCTCTCCCTAGTGACTAGCATCCTTGGGGTTTCTTCAGCCCAGGATCCGACTTGCTTTATAGCCAGGTGCAAACATTTTACAATTTAACCAAATGTTTGTGAAGCATTTTTCCATGCCTCATCTCATTTGCTCCTCACAGAAGTCCTACAGTAGGTAGATAGGAGGCTTGGTAATATCCTATTTTCTTTTCACTAGCAAGATGTGAATGGCAATATTAAAATATTTCTTCTAATTAGTTTCCTTTCAATGTGCACGAATCCATGCACCGGGACACTCGTCTATATATATATATAAAAGTCTAAGTGACCGACTGTCGATCCATCTGACTATTCAGTACATATGACATGTACTGGCAATTTAAAAATAAACGTCGACTCGCGCATACACAATACGTATAAAGCTCTTGCTGGCACCAATCTTAATAGTAAATGGGGTCTTTGTAATAGTACTAGATTTATTATCAAAAGATTGTGACCTAACATAATCAAAGCTGAAGTATTAACAGGATCTGCAGAAGGAGAGGTTGTTCTGATTCCAAGAATTGATTTGTCCCTGTCTGACACTGGCCTCCCATTTAAATTAATTCGAAGACAGTTTTCTGTGATGCCAGCATTTGCGATGACTATTAATAAATCACAAGGACAAACTCTAGATAGAGTAGGAATATTCCTAACTGAACCCGTTTTCAGACATGGTCAGTTATATGTTGCTTTCTCTCGAGTTTGAAGAGCATGTGATGTTAAAGTTGTAAATACTTCATCACAAGGGAAATTAGTTAATCACTCTGAAAGTGTTTTTACTCTTAATATGGTATACAGGGAGATAGTAGAAAAAGTTTAATTTATCAGTCATTGTTTTTTATCAATGTTGTTTTTTTAAAAAAATATTTTATTTTTTTTAATATGTTTTTTATTGATTAAGATATTACATATGTGTCCCTGTCACCACATCCCCTCCCCCCCCCCCACCCTCCCGCGCACCCCCCCCCCC
>NW_006283588.1:5534376-5561341 GCF_000327345.1 Myotis davidii
GACTTGACCGGCTCTGGAGCTCAGAGTCTGAAGCTCCCTCCTGATTGAAAACAACAACCATGCCCTCCGCCGCTAGCCCGCTCCGTGCGCACTCCGCACCTGAGTATTTCACTTCAGCACTGCGACTCCTCTGAGTCTGGGTATGAAATTCTCTTTACTCCTAGTTGTAGAATTTCCATTCAGCCAGCCCTCCTGTGGTTCTGGATGATGTCCGTTCCGTCTTTTAGGTGTAATTTGAATTGGTTGTTCGAGGCAGCAATCTCTGGCGTTAACCTATGCCGCCATCTTGGTTTCTTCAATGTTGTTTTTATAGCATGTTTTTATATCATGTTTTTGTTTTTATATCATGTCTTTGTTGTTATATCATGTTGGTATTTATTAATCAATTTGTATATTTTTTCATGTACATTTTACTAATTTTCTTTCATCTCTGACACTTCTATTATAGAGAAAGGGTCAATAGCAATATTAAAATATTTCTTCTAATTAACTTCCTTTCAATGTGCATGAATCCGTGCACTGGGCCATGAGTAGGTGTATATGAGGAAGGCATTTCTTTTGGTGCAGATAATGTAACAGTGTTGATGATTCTAAGCCAGGTTTTTAATTTTCAGCCCAATAGTTACGAGTCCAGTCATCATAATAACTGATTTCTTGTTATCTTTGCAAACAATTCTTTTGTTAGAAACAAGGTTCCTTAGTCCTAGGTTATTCTGTCCTGTTTTCAGCATTCCAAGTTTTGAGGCATAAGATGTTCAAGGCAGTTCCTCTGGCTGGAAGCCACAGCTCCATTTTAAAATGGCTCTGCTTATATTATTGTTTACACATATAAGGAGTTATTATATTTAATATATAAACAAAAAACAATGTAAGAGATGACTGTATCTTATATGTATATGTATGTACATTTAAGTATAGTTGATTTTCACTATCCATGGCAGCTATGTTGCATCACCCTGAGTTAGAAAATGTTGAACCATTGCTCCTAGTGGTAATACGTACATATACATGTATACATTATCTTACATCTATACTAATAAAAGGGTAATGTGCTAATTAGATCAGACATCCTTCCTGACAAAGCCAGGCCTAGGCAAAGCTGCCCGTGGTCCTGGGTGCCTGCGGCCAGCCCGGGCTGAGCTGCTTGGGGTCCTGGATACCTGCGGCTGGCCAAAGGGAGGGAAACCTGGGTCCTGGGTGTTGCAGCTAGCCAGAGAGAGGGAAGTCTGGGTGTGGGGACTGAGGCAGAGGTGGTTAGGGGTGATCAGGCAGGTAGGGGAGCAGTTAGGGGCGATCAGGCAGTCAGGCGAGTGGTTAGGAGCCAGTGGTCCCAAATTGTGAAAGGGTGCAGGCCAGCCTGAGGGCCCTCCCCCCCATGAATAAATTTCATGCACTGAGCCTCTAATAGATTATATAATTTTAAATCCTGAGATAGCTCATCCTGGTATATTTTCCTTCTCTAATTTCTAAAATTGTTTCTATACTATGTCTACCTCATCTGGGAAGTGGGAGATAGGGCGGGCACTCACATTCCTGAAATTTATATCACACATTTTTGCTGTGAGAATTTAATCCTAGGAATCTTCTAGAAAATATTTGACTTTTATACACATGTTTTTGAAAAGGCATGTAACATTATATTTCAGATTTATTTAGATAATTTTTTTATTGAATTTAAAGTATAATTAAACTGTGATATGTTTGAACTTAAATAGTTATAAAGACTCTTAATTTCACTTGCATTGAATCCTGAGATTCAATGTTGAATCAAGTATGTATTATTTGTTTTGAAATAAAACTTTGGAAGAAAAATTTTACAGAGCTTTCTTTCAGAGCTTAAGTAGAATCTGTAGCATAGTGATTTATTTATTCATTAACTAAAATCAAATATGATGTGAAAGTGAAGAAAAAAAAGCTTATGAAAACCCATGATAGAATCGAATGCCATTAGACTTCATTCATCCATAATGGGTTATAGGAACTGATAATAGCTGTTATTTAAACTTCAAAAATAAAAGCAGCCTTGAGCTTGAATTTTACCTTTCCTATTTTCATCTACTACATACACCTGACAGGTTGATTGTTGCAGTGATGGCTAAATTAGAAGGAAGATACTTGAGTACCTGTGATTGGAGAACTGAAGAGTAACGTTCTTCCTACCTGGAAAATGTGCCCAGCAAGATTTTAACATCAGCTCTCTTCTCTACTATCACCCAAAGGAGTAGAAAACAATTTAACTGTCTACAAAATTGGTGTCAGAGCCAAAGCTATGAAAGCAGGAAAATCAGGAAATGACGGAAAACTTGACTTGATTTTCAAGCATGGATGGCATAGACTACTAACACATATTCATATCGTCAGTACCTGTAGAGCAAGAAGGCACCTCCTATGATTCTGAAATAATTATCCTTACATCTTCTAAGAGCAAGATGGCCATGGATACTTTATTTCCTGATGCCCACTTCTGGCAGGCGTCCTTGATTGCAACGCATGATTGCATGCATTGTAGGGCTGGAGGCCATGCAGAATTACACTTTGACAATCTTATGATGTAGGAAAGAAGTTCAGAAAAACCAGTATCACCTTTTCTATATTATATACACTGCATTTAGAAAAAAAGAAAAGCATTTGACATCACAACTCTTTCTGGAATCTGGCATGAACATAATGCTGTGTAAATATAAACATCTTTGGAAGCTTATTAATCCACTAAGTGTCTCCAATTCCTAATAGAAAGAAGGAGATCTATCTATTCATTGCCCCCCTTCACCCTGATAATTCAGATTGAGCTTTAAGGAGAAACTTGGAAACAAATTTTAGAAGGTACTTCAGTTCCTCTGAGTAGCTCTTTTAGATCTGTAATCTCTAGAAATAAGCTAAGTCCTTGAAGCATTTACCCATAAACTACCATAGGCCCATGATTTAATTTGAGAGCAACAAAATAACATGGTACATTAAAGCATGATTAAGAAAAAGAAACCTCTCCTGTACACATGATGTAGCCAAAATGAGACAAATGATATCCTTGCCTATGTCAAGGAAATGTATGTAAAGACATAATTAAAAAAAAAATCCTCATGAAAGATTGTTAGCTAAAAATTATTGCTTTTTACCCGCAATAAGGCCTGCTAATAAATAGGTTCCAGATAAAGACAAGGTCTACAAATAGATTTGTAGATCATAGTGTCCAACAATTTCTTTTTCTGTACCAAAGAATGGAGGACCTACGCAAATACTGAGTAGCTTCATTAAGGTACAAACAATGCAGCCCTAAATAACAAGTCACTGTGTTGGTCTCCAGATTAGTTTAGTTCCCAAATCTATAGTCCTCCTACATAACACATTGCGTCTGGGTTTATCAGAAAAGATGTGCAACTCTCCCAGACAGGAGCTGTTACTCAAATTACAAACCACTGGAATAAAAATAAATAAAAGATGCCTGCATGATACTTTATTAAACCTCTTCACTTGCTTGCAAATGTTTTTTCGGCATATTTGCTTTGTATATAAAACCAAAACAATGTGCTAGATCTGCAACTTTGCAGCATAATCCTTTCCCTGTGAAGCTCGTGGTATTTCTGAAGTGCCACAGTGGAATCTAAAGAAAAATGTTAGACCAAAGAATCAGCTTTTCTAAAGGTACGCATCCCAAATGTGAGACGTGAGTTTGGAAGTACTCCATGAAGTATATAATTGTTTACATATGAGAAATTTGCTGATCATGCTCAGGGGCAGGAAAGACTGAAATAGCAATGTAAGGGGCATTGTTTTCTTAGTTTCCTCAGTGTCTGAGCACCTAGATAAAAAGCAATGCTAAACCAAGGGATGATATCCTGTATAATAAAAGGGTAATATGCAAATTGACCAAATGGTGCAACTACTGGTCGCTATGATGCGCACTGACCACCAGGGAGCAGACGCTTAACGCAGGACCTGCCCCCTGGTGGTCAGTGCACTCCCACAGGGGAAACACTGCTCAGCCACAGCTGGGCTGATGGCTAGTGAGCTCAGTAGTGGTGGTGGGAGCCTCTCCTGCCTCTATGGTAGTGCTAAGGATGTCTGACTGCGGCTTAGGACCTCTGCAGTCAGACATCCCCTGAGGGCTCCCAGACTGCGAAAGGGTGCAGGCCAGGCTGAGGGGACCTCTCCCTGCCCAAGTGCACAAATGTCATGCACCAGGCCTCTAGTTTCAATATAATCAATTGAGTGACTAAATGTGTGATAATACATCAAGCTTTCATAAAAGGTATTTTAAAAATATACTTTTTTTGCTATTCTATTTTCATCCACATAAAATATAAAAGCTAGATCAATGTATATTGTTAAAATGATTACAGTAATCCTGTTTTTAGACCTAAAGGGAATACTATGTTAATTAGAAAAAACCATAATAGCTAAATTAGAGAGGTCCCCCCCATCACTATAAAGATATTTTACTCACTTTCCTGAGGCTTTTTTATAAATCATTTTATTTTGGGTAAATGCAATAGATATTATCATTAGATCACAATTCTACTTCAGATGTTTCATGACCCATGAAAATTTCAAGAGATATAACTAGAAATTTTGACTATACTATTAAGCTGCTTTTAATTTATCTGTAAAGAAATGGATCTATTTGTTGGGAGAATTGGAGTCAAAAGAACTGAGTTGTAATATGTGCTCCTCCAGGTACTATATAAGGGGGTTCTTAATGGGGCTGGAGGAAGTAGACAGAAGTGCTCAGCAGTTGCTCAGTAATTGGTAGCTATTATTATGAGTTCTATACATCAATCCATTCTTATCGAACAAATAAGATACTTCCTTAGAATTAAGGAAGTAATGTTTTGTACTAGACTATTTCATCCATTCCCATCATCTTAAACTGAGGCCTCAAAATATATTTTATGAATGGACATTTTTGGTTTCCATGACACAGAAAAAAATATGAAGGAAGGTCCCTCTTTATCCTCTAATATTTCTCATTAAAAATCTCTATAACTCTATTATCCATCATTGTAACATAATGCTCTTGAATCTATATATATAAAAGGCTAATATGCAAAGTGTCCCCTCGGGAGTTCAACCGGGAGACCGGGAGTTCGATTGGTCGCTGTGACATGCGCTGACCATCAGGGGGTGGTGTGGAATGAAGGAAGGCCCTGGGCAGCAGCTGGAAGGCCCTGATCAGCCCTGATTGCCAGCCAGGCCTAGGGACCCCACACTTGCATGAATTTTGTGCACCAGGCCTCTAGTATTATTATAATTATATCAGTATCATTATTTGTGTTATTATACATATTCTTATCTGTATTTAAAATAGAACCGCCTTTTCTTTCTTCAAAAATTATTTTCAATTTATAAAATATAGCTAAATCTATGCAATCCTCACAATGTTTAGTCAACAAGCAGATATCTCTACCTAAGTGTGCAGGATATTTTGCTAATTGTTTCTGGGAGATACAAAAGGATTAATCATGTTATTCTGTGGGGTCTTACAGGCTACCAGAAGGATAGTCATGTAAATAAAAAACTTAAATACAAAGCATGATTTAGAAAAAATGCATAAATATGAATGTGTACGTATGGTATGAAAGCTTAAATGTACAGGTGTGCTGACTCTTAGAGATCTATTGAATTAGGGTGCAAATACTTTATGTGAGGGGACATTTATCCCGTGGAAGCATACTCATGCATGACCCCAGGAGAGACCTTGGGTGGTCGGCAGAGGAAAGGGATGCTTTTGAGTAAATCGTGGTATAAACTACTGAAAGAGAGTAGAGTTTGCTACTCTAAGTTGTCTCTTTGGCATAAGGATAATTTTGAACTAAAGGCAATCGAAACCTAGAGATTCAGAAAAATCTTTTACCTCCTTCTCAACTGCCTATATTTACATTGGAAATAGGCCTGTGCCAGGAAGAGAGCTATTTCCAAAGACACCTTTTTACCAAAGAAATTTATCTGCATTATAGGGCAACCTTTGTTTCCCAAAGACCTCCTCTGGCCTTCCTGTGAAAGGCCTTCCTCCCTTTGGGTCCCTAGATCCCTGCTCCTCTCCTTAGCTCAAGAGGTTACATTAGCTTCAGTTATCAGGCAGACTTGTGGTCTCATATTTTTGTGGGGCTTCTTACATACATAATTACATTTGTGTTTTTTTTTGGAATTTGTCTCATGTCAATTTGATTATTAGCCCAGCCAAAGAACCTAGAAGGGCTGAAGGAAAATTCTTACACCCATTCACTACTCACCTTTTCCTCACGTGTATCATTCTTCTACGTAGGCCTATCCTAAGGAAGGGCATGAAAATAAAAGATACATTAAATTAATGACTATGTCAATCAAATATTTTGCTAGAACATAAAGTACAAGTCTGCTGTACTTAATTTATTATTTTTTAATTAAATTTATTAGGGTGATATTGGTTAACATATATTGGTGATATAGGTTTCAAGTGTACATTAAAAAATGATTTCTCCTAGTAGATGGGTAATACCTAATACAAAATTTAAAAAGCACAGAAAAATATAAATAAGAAAACATTGACCTTGGGTGGTGGACACACAATATAGTATACAGATGATATATCATAGAACTCTACATATATATCTCCATTTCCTGTTTCTTCTGTTCCTCTGAAGAAGCCTGACCCTTCCTATTCTACAATTTTATTTGCAAATTGTACCCAATGGAAGATACAAATTTTTGTTGTAGTTAATCTTCACCCAAGGATATTTTCCATTGGTTTTTAGAGAGAGTGGAAGGGAGGGAGGAGAGAGAGAGAGAGAGACATCGATGTGAGAGAGACACATCAATTGGTTGCCTCCTCCATACACCCTGGCCAGGGGCAGGGATCAAGCCAAACCGGCTAGGGCAGAAGCTACAGAATGTTACCGCCTAAGGAAATGTATAGCTATATGAGAGGAGAGTCAGTACACAAGTGACTCAAGATACAAAGGTCCACTGCCGGGGTTCTTGTTCCGGCATTTAGAAGGGTTCAGGAAATCTGGAGAAGGCTGTGCATAGGTTAAACAGGAGTCCAGAGACAAAATATAATTGTGAAAGGCATTTGGGGTCAGAGGAGCCTAGTTTAAAGGAAACTAAGATCTCCTCGTCTCAGGACCCCATGCTTTTTCTTAACACAAATTGTCCTGAGGCGAGGCAGAGATATCCACTTCAAAGGGTCAGGGTTTCTTATACAGAGGCATTGTCAGAATGGGGGAATTAGCCTATGGCTGTTCAGGTGTTTGGCCAGTAGGAGGCAATAACATGTAGCTTAAGATGCCCTGAGCTGTCTGGCAGCAATCAATTTAATGTATCCTACTCAGGTTTGGGGAAATGCCATCAGCCATTCTCAGATTCAGCCCTGCTGTCATGCTGGAACTGGTTTCAGGCAGTACACGCTTCTCCCCTGACACACTGTTCTTTGGGTAGTTGTTATGCAAAAGCATTGTCAAGTGCACATTAAATGTTGACAAAATTTCCAGCAGACTTTAAGAAGGAAAAGTGAAAATTCTAGTAAAACTAATGGCAAGATCTGGAAGACTATTAAAAGACAAACAGAAAAATTTCACAAGTAAAAAGGGTGGTGGTAGGGGGAACTGTTTATACATAAAAAATAAATAGCAATGAGAATGGTGGAATATGATCAGAACTATAGCAAAGGAGTTGAAACGTACAGTGGTTCTCAACCTTGGCTGCACATTAGAATCATCTGGGAATCTTTTTAAAATCCTGATTTCTGGGCCTCATCCTCCGGAAATTCTGTTTCTTTGTTACTAATGTTGTGGCCCCACCCCATAACAAAGAAACAGAATTTCTGGAGGATGAGGCCCAAAAATCATGATTTTAAAAAGATTCCCAGGTGATTCTAATGGGCAGCCAAGGTTGAGAACCACTGGTCTAGAACAGCGGTTCTCAACCTGTGGGTCGAGACCCCTTTGGCTGTCGAACGACCCTTTCACAAGGGTCGCCTAAGACCATCCTGCATATCAGATATTTACATTACGATTCATAGCAGTAGCAACATGACAGTTATGAAGTAGCAACGAAAATGATTTTCTGGTTGGGTCACAACATGAGGAACTGTATTAAAGGGCCAGAAGGTTGAGAACCACTGCTCTAGAAGGACAGGAGGAATGAGCCTTAAGAGTCTAAGAAATAGTTAAAAATGAATGAGAAGGAACAAAAGGGAGCTAATTTGAGAAGATAAACAGGTGAGAGGGCCCAGAGATCAGAGACAGAGGGCTTCCTGGTGGATCCCAATTTGGGGTAATCAGCTGGGAGTACTTAAGATATTACAGGCTACTGACAAAGTCTGCGCCTTGAGAAGTGAGACAAAGATGAGAAGAGCTGAGAAATATGGGGAGTCGGCTTCATGTTTGCTACACTTCCCTGGGTTGCCAGCCTTCTGTTTCAGCTCCAAGGGTAGTTTCATATTTACACTCAATGTGCCATCTGTTATTTTCCTGCTTGACTCATTATGAAATCCCTCTATGTGCTGGAGCGACGGAAATCTCTGTATCTTTCTCTCTGGAAACAGAAATTGTGGATGACCAGGAAGTCTGAGCTGCAGGCAGTTCTCCCCATCCAACCGGATGTCCAAGGTCTCCCTGGGTGACTGTGCCGCCCACATCTCCAGCTGCTGGTCATTGGCGGCTGCTTCCAGTGGCTTATAAACAGATGCAGCAGGGAAACAGGAGGAATGTGACCAACACCCCGCTCTGAGGGTAAGTGGGGACGCCATCCCAAGCATCCCAACTACAGCTAAAGAGTTTGAATGGCCATTCTGTGTATTGAAGACACCCTTCCCTGTCCCCGTATTATTTACTTGCAGGGGAAAAGACTGTGACATTAAACCTGAGCTCCACTTTCTAAGTAGAGAAACATACTAGTAGTCTCTGGACCAATTTTCCCATCTATTGAAAGGGAAATGTTTGCATTCTGATGACAAACTCATGCAGGAGGAAAGGGATGAACACATTAATGGTGACAAACCATCAAATCAGAGAATGAGTAAAGTTTCTTTATGCATCTTTTAATTTTATTTATTATTATTATTTTATTTTTGAATCTTTATTGTTGAAAGTAATACATATAACCCCTTTCTCCCCCATTAACCTCTTCTAACCTGCCTTCACCCCCTCCTTCCCTGCTCTCGGCCTTCACCACACTTTTGTCCCTGTCCTGGGGTTATGCACATATGCATACAAGTTCTTTGGTTGATCTCATCCCACCCACCCACCTTCCCCCACCTTCGATGCCACAGTATCTTTTTATTTGGTTAATTAAATTATATGCCTTTGAAGTGTACATTTCTGTGATATATTATCTGTAATTGCATTGTTTGCACACCACCCAAAGTTAAATCTCCCATCACCACATATCAGATCGCCTTTACCAATACTCTTCACTACCCCTTCCCTCTGGTAACACCATACTGTTGTTTGTGTCTATGAGTTTTTATTTGTTTGTTTATTTTCTGCTTTCAGTTTTATATCCACATATGAGTGAAATTGTATGTGTGTGTGTGTTGTTGTTTTTTTACTTTTTGTCTGACTTATTTTACTTAGCATGATATTCTCAAGGTCCATCCATTTTGTCACAAATGGCAGTATTTCATCTTTTCTTATGGCTGAGTGCTATTCCATTGTGTATATGTACCACATTTTTATCCAGTCATCTATCAAAGGACACTTTGATTGTTTCCATGTCTTGGCCACAATGAATAATGCTGTAATGAACATAGGGATGCATATATCTTTGTGAATGAAAGTTTTCAAGATTTTTAGGTAGATGCCCAGAACAGGGATTGCTGGGTTATATGGTAACTCTGTTCTTAATATTTTGAGGAACCTCCATACTGTTTTCCATAGTGGCTGTAGCTGTTTATATTCCCAAAAGCAGTAGATGAGGTTCCCTTTTCGCCACAACTTCCCCAACACCTGTTATTACTTGTCTTGTTGATGATAGCCATTCTAACAGGTATGAGGTGGTGTCTCATTGTAGTTTTGATTTGCATTTTCCTAATAGCCAGTGAAGTTGAGCATCTTTTCATATAACTGTTGTCCATTTGCATGTCTTCTTAGGAAAAGTGTTTGTTCAGGTCCTCTGTGCATTTTTTAATTGGATTTTTCTGTTTGTTTGGTGTTGAGTTGTATGAGTTCTTTATATATTTTGGATATTAACCCCTGCTTGGAGCTGTTGTTTGCAAATAGTTTCTCTCATTTGGTTGGTTGCCTTTTTTGTTTTGCTGGTGGTTTCAGTTGCTGTGTTTATACATCTTTTTAGGTTAAGAGTTTTATTTTTTGTGGGGCTGGGAAAAGGATGTGCAAATCATAATAAACTACGGGTTTCTAATCTCATGGCATTTATTTTAATTCAAAGACCCTGCAGCAGAGCCAAAATGTGTGGTCTGAAGGACCATGGCCTTCTCTTGGCTCCACTTGTTGGGGGTGCTCCTTGTCAAAGGTTTCCATCACGCTTACTGTCAAAGTGGCAACTCAGTTCTCTCTGATGAGGACAGAGGAGGCAGGATCCTCCAAACCTATAGGCAAAAATACTGGGTCCTCATCCTGAGCAAAGGCTATTTAAGTGTTGACTCAGTTAGTCAGTGCATGCCAACCAGCTTTCCCAGAAGACAACTGGGAAGGGTTTATGCAGACATCAATAAGGACATTACGCTATATAAATTAAGGTTGAGCATATAAACGGATGCACATACATTTATCTTCAATATATATTGTATATAATATATTTTTATATACTAGTATAATATATATGCAAAAATCTCAAAAATATACTTTTTTAAAATTCTCATCTAAGAATATTTTTCCATTGGATTTTAGAGAGAGTGGAAGAGAGAGGGAAAGACAGAGAGATATCGATGTGAGAGAAATACATCTATTGGTTGCCTCCTGCAATACTACGACCAGGGCCGTGGCCTGGGAGGAGCCTGCAACCGAATTATGTGCCTTTGACTGAAGTGGAACCTGGGACCCTTTGGTCTACAGACCAATGCTCTATCTACTGAGCCAAACCAGCTAGGGCAGGAGGATACCTTCTTTAACAAACAGCAAGCACAATTCAGAGAGAACCGCAGCTGGGGGAGAAACATTTAATCTTTGAAAGGTGACACAAACTCTGGGGCATAGTACAAAAAGATGACATTGTCACAGAGTCCTCACAGTTTATTCTATTCAACCATAAACTGTCTTAGTTCATTTGATGTCCTGGTTTTGATTTGATGTAATTTTCTCTTAAATGGTAGAAGGAAAATGATAGTCTCTGGGGACATCTATATTCCTTAAGCGTCATGGGTGTTATTTGATTAGTTTAGTCTATTGTATGGATTCTGGCTCCCACCTACTCACTACATTAATATGTATTTTCTCATTCAAGCATTTTACAGTACTTTTGAAAGCCCTAGAGAAGCAGTACATTTCCTTGAACAGAAAATTAGTTCTCGTTACTTTTCCTGCTGTTTAATTTCTTGGTTTCATGTTAACAGAGAGCAATAGAAAATAACCAGCAAACTAAGCAAAAAATAATATGTATAATATGTATATATTATTATTATATATAAGGGATTCCTCATATGTATACAGACACTTTGAATAATTATAAAGGCAGTGCTTATTAAAATACATTTCATTTTCAAAATTGAGTTATCAGCTGTTAAAGTGTGTATGTATTTTTATGGACACCCTGTATTTATATAATAATACTAGGGGCCAAGTGCATGAATTCATGCACTTTGAAAGGAACTGTGGGCTGCGAAGCTGCGGTGGGCACAAGGACAGGTCTCGGCCCATCCTCTGCACCCGCGCCTGGCCCTTCCAGCCATGGCCCCTGGTTCTCTGTCTGCTGGAAGCCCCACTCCTGCTGCCACTGCTCCCACACACTAATAGTGCCAGCCCCGCTCGCACCCGCTGACAACGCAGAGCAATTGGAGCTGGTGCCAGCAGTGGGTGCAAGCGGGGCCAATGTCGTCAGCAGGTGCAAGCGGGGCCAGCATCATCAGCGGGTGTGAGTGGGTGCGAGCGGCTGCTGCTGCCCTGATCGCCCCTCAGGAGCAGGGGGAGGTGGAGAAGCTCTCAGGGGTGATCAGGGCCAGTAGCCGCCGCTTGTACCCATTGACTGCGCCGAGCAATCAGGACTGGCGCTGGGTGCCGGCAGCAGGTACGAGTGGCAGCTCTGACGCTGGCTGTGGGTGTGAACAGGGCCATCATTGGCAGTGGGTGTGAGAGGCAGCTGCCAGCCCTGATCTATTATTTATATATAACATGTTATTTAAATGATGTAATATTTATATAGAAAATAATATTTATAAATAATAGTATTTTTTTCTAAGAGAACATTCATTGGGTAAATTACAGAGGTAGAAAATATAATTCCTAAAAGAAATGGGCTTAGGAAATAAGTTATAGAGGTAAAGGAAGTGCCCTTGTAGGTTGGGAGTAAGGAAGCTAATGGTAAGGTGCCTGGGGATAGGGAGGGGAAGGCAAAGGCATGGGTGGGGCCAGCATCGGCAGCAGGTGCGAGCACCAGGCAGGGCCGCAGCACGTGGGAACAAAGAATTTTCAGTAACGGGAGAGAGCCTATAATAGTGTTTTTATATAATATTATATATATAACACATATAATTATATGTATGTGCATTTTTGACAGACAGATGGCATTGTGAATGCGAATACTTGCCAAGTTGCCTTCCGTGTGCTATTCCAGAGTAAAAAATAAAGGAAACACTTCTACACTTTCCAGCAGCCTCAGCAGGCATGAGGAATAATTCTTTCTGTCTGTTCAACATGTACTCAGTTAGTCTATTACTCTATATAAAGACTATGGGGAAAAAGCATACTTCAATGTGGTGTCTGTCACATCCCAGACTGGAAAAGGGTACTAGACTATTTGCTTAAGGGTATAATTTTGCCCTTTGTCTTAATTAGCAGTTGGAAGATTACAAGGCATAAAAATGAGGTGACAGAAAAATAAGTGCATGCTCACCTACAGCCAGCAGTGTCCTAGATTAAGTTATCTTCTCTCCCTCAGAAACGGACATAGTCATGCCAGAAAAAGAATGATCTGATTTAAAAATGTGAGAGAGAATGTATGAACCAGAAACCGAGTGCTTTGTAGAAGTATGAAGCTCTTTCTATAATCACCTATGCGTTCTTCACTCTCTGCATCTTCTTTTTATTAACAGTCTCAGTGTAACTATGTGATTACTCAGAATTTACTGTAAAAAGACCAAGGACTCCCTCTGACCTTTGAAAAGTCAGGAGGCACTGCGGAAATAGGCACGGCATTGTTATTTTGGTTTTAATTATCATCACTGGTGCTGATATTTATGTCTAGGATCAGATTAGAGGCTGATGACATGCAAAAGTGGAGCCATGATACCAGGCCATTAGGTGAAAAGGCAAAAAGTCACATTCAGAAATCAAATGGCATATCTCTTCTGTGACAGGACTGTCTTTGGCATTTATCTCTAACCAGGGATACCAGATTTATCAGAAAACAAAGCCAATAGAAACAGCATTAACCAGAACAGGACAGCCCATTAAGTTTTAATTTCAGATGAACAATGACTCATGTTATTATTATAATTATTTTCTTATTTTTCAATATTACCCAAATATTACAGGGATATACTTACATTAAAAAGTTTTTATTTCATTAACATTGATGTTTATCTAGTGTAACTTCCTTGAAGGATAACATGTATT
Organism: Myotis davidii; assembly: GCF_000327345.1. Classification (NCBI taxonomy): domain Eukaryota; kingdom Metazoa; phylum Chordata; class Mammalia; order Chiroptera; family Vespertilionidae; genus Myotis; species Myotis davidii. The sequence continues at coordinate 5,548,080 of NW_006283588.1, forward strand.
TAGCAACATAAGCTTTTGTACCTTTGTTTTAAAAATCACCTTATAATTGGTCTTGGATTGTTTATTTATTTTAAAGAGCTGCCTGTGGAGAGTTTTAAACAACTACAATTAATGTCTAATGCGCTGAACTTTGGTTTAAATGTAAAAAAAATTAATTCACGTTTTGATTTTTGCCTTTATAGAGAAAAAAGTTGAATTAAATGATGCAGAATAAATTGCAACCATTCATTCCATGTAGAAAAAGTTTAGAGAAGGGGAATGGATGGTAGCTTATATATCTTCTATTCATAAAGAAAAATAGGACAAAAACTAATTCATAACTGTAGACAATTCTGAGAAAGACCTTATAAAAATGTTCTTAGCTTGTCTTTGGTGTGCATTTTGAGACTTGAATGCATTATTGAAAATGATTTCTCCAAGCAAGTAAAGATGTCATATCTTAAAAAATTATGTTGCTGACCAGCATTTCCAATTAGACAAATGCACTATAATTTCTTAACAATCTAGGAAAAGTATTAGGATAAATAATGCAAACCAAAAGGACCGTTGATTAGTAAGGTTGACTGAGTGTCCTATTTTGAGATGCAAATCGACCTACAAAATGTAATTTACAACACTTTATTAAGTGCTCCAAAGTTGACCTAACTTTTCTTTCTCCACTGTTACAAAAACTAATTTCATTTTGATTGGTCATCAATTATTTGTAAATTGTGTGCTTTTCTCCAAATAGCATGGCATATTTTTGTGATCTTATGTAGATTTGTATACAAGGAAATAAAGCAAAGAGTTTCACTAAGGTAGATTTAATAGGAGCAAGAAAAAGTGAAAACCTTCTGGGGCTATGTAGAATTTTCAAAATTTGTGAGATATCAGAATTTTTCAATTTGAGTCAAAGACACAATATTTATTCACTTCTTGGAGAGAAGAAAGTTTGTGCTCCTGGCATAAAATATCGGAAGACTCAGAGGCTGTCTGTTCTCATTTCAGTGTTAGTATTGACAGCTTGGAACTCTCAAACAACTTTCCTTTGCCCGTTTCTACGCTTTGTAATGGGTATAAATACGTGAGCTTGCCTCCTGGGCCAACTGTTAGATTGTTGTTCTTTTATGGATTTAAATAACCTCAAGTGACTGATGAGGAAGACTACAGTCCTCATCCTGACACTGCTCTGGAATATCTTTGTGTCAAGTCTGTACTGGGCAGTGCTGGGTGGAGGTCAGATGCAGTGGTGGGTGTGGTGCTAGCATTCCTGAAAGTGGAAGGGTAACCTCAGTCCCCATTATGGGCAGAATAAGATGACTAGGCCATTATCCCCTCTCTACTGCCTTGTGGGATCACTCTCTCATGGAAAAGACCAGATGCTTTCAGCCTATGAGTTCAACGTATGACTGAGGCATATGTGTTTTCTCTTAATAGAACAAGATAAGCAAACTCCATCCTTTTCTTGGAAAACCATGATTCTGTCTTGATAACCATTATAGAAAACTTAATCAAATGTATAAATTCTTACACTGAATTTAAGAGACATGCTCCCAGATTTTGAGAGAAATGGGTATAGATGTTTCAACACTTAAAGGCATCATAAATACACTAGACATCTTTAAACTAGATATTAATTATTCATTTTTTAAATATATTTTTTATTGATTTTTTACAGAGAGGAAGGGAGAGCGATAGAGTTAGAAACACCGATGAGAGAGAAACATCGATCAGCTGCCTCCTGCATGCCCCCTACTGGGGATGTGCCCGCAACCAAGGTACATGCCCTTGACCAGAATCAAATCCGGGACCCTTGAATCCGCAGGCTGACGCTCTATCCACTGAGCCAAACCAGTTGGGGCTTAATTATTCATTTATTCAACAAATACTTGTTAAACAATTATTACATTTGGGGTACTATATTAGACATTGGAGATACAGTCTTAAAATGAGACATGGTCTCTATGTTCATGGACCTTATATATGAGATGCTGCTAATTTCAAAAGAAGAACCCTAATCCTTCAGTTGAATGAAAACTATCCCAGGATCCAGAGAACAATAGCCTTCACATAATGTTATTCAAACTAATAAATATGATGGTAAATATACAGAGAATATTTTATGTAATAGGGACATGCACTACTGTTTATTACAGCCTCCATGCAAAAATTTTTGCTGAGATATTTCAAAGGGCTAGATCTACGAATAAAATAGAAAAGCAGCTGTATTCATTTGCATATGTTTGCATGTACACTGCACAGTCTTCATTAGAAATTAGAATTCTTGGAAGTTACCTCAAAAATGTATTTTCAACGTTTTCTTTTCTCAATGCCTTCTTAGGTCAAAGGTTGTCATGTCTATTTATGAGACTCCGTTAGTTCTGTTTGGTTAATGATATTTAATCACATGTGCCTTTCAGCAAGCCAGGATAATTGAGAGAAATTCATAGGGATGAACTAACAACAAGAAATCTGATAGAACCCCAAAGCTTTTAGGGCGCACAACTGCTCCGGTAGGCAATCCTATATAACAAAAGCCTAATATGCTAAGTGTCCAACTGTTCGACCAGTCGCTATGAGGCACACTGACCACCAGGGGGTAGACGCTCCAACCGGTAGGTTAGCTTGCTGCTGGGGTCCGACCAATTGGGACTGGGTGAGACAGGCTGGACATGCCCTGGAGCCCTCCTGCAGTCCCTCCCCAACCCCCATCATGCACTGGTGGGGTCCCTCCGTCTGGCCTGTGCCCTCATGAAATCCAGGACCCCCCGGGGGATGTCGGAGAGCCAGTTTCGGCCCTATCCCCGCAGGCCAGGCCAAGGCACCCCGCTGGTGTACAATCCGTGCACCAGGCCTCTAGTATAATTATATTCATTTTCAGATAAAGGAACTGAAATGCCCAGAAGTGATTTGAACATAGACATAGAGTTCGCAGGTAGGCTAGCCAAGATTCCAGCTAGACCCATCTGATGACTGCAAATACTAGAATGCTCACCTCTACTTACCCTGCTAAGAAGAGCAATAAGGCAAAAATTAAAACAGAACAAATGCCTGGAAGAAAAGCAAGCCCAAACCGTTTAGATAGGGATAGGGATGGGGTTAATACGTAGTGAAGTGTCTCTGTGAAAATTTGATTATACATTCTTTATATGCACCATGCGCATACAGAGATAGACAGTAAATTAGGTTTATTTATTCTCACCCTCTTTATTGAAAGCAGAAGCTTAAAATTAAAGAAAAAAGCAAAATCTAAATGATCAGTCAAGAAGTATTAAATCAGGGGATATTTCTGGAATACTAAATCAGCCTGCTGGCCCTTTCACGCCAGCCATTCAATATCATAATAAGCATGCCCGCCACTTGAACTGAGAGTTTCAAAACTTATTGGTACCAATCTGATAAATCTTGAAATAAAGGAGTCATAAAATCCACATTATAAAAAAGGAGAATTAAAATGAAAATTGCAAACCCTGGTCTATTACATTACAATTTGATTTTTAGCCCTTTAAATCATTTTGCATAGAAAGAAAAGGACAAATTTCATAATTTAGGAACTGGTTGATTTGCTTGTACACGGTGCTCAGACTTACCAAAAAATGTGTTCTTGTTTAAATGTAACAGAAATCACCAGGCTGAGGAGAGGTATGGGTGTCCTAAAAAAATAATCATTGCTTTTACATCTTTTTCCAGTGCTCCAAAACCTACAATTGTCTTCATCTCCATCAATTCAGAAATTTTGCTCCAAGTTCACTTTACCTGCATGCCTCACCTTTCCTTTCAGCTAAGGCAGCGTTTTAGTTCTGACACTATGTCTATATACAAATTCAATTCCTGCCTCATATTATTGCTTAGGTTATATATAACACACGCTTATGTGTATACACCGTGTCTTTTCTCCATGTCTTTACCTATTGGAGATTCCATTTAAATCTTACCTGCTCCACAAGACACATTCTAAAGGGTTATGTTACACTTGTAATCTATTACATTTATAGTCATTAGCACGTTTATCAATTTTGTGTGTGTATGTGCGTGTGTGTCTACATTTAGTTTACAAGGCACTTTGACAATATAAAAATAAAGACATGCAATTCCTTTAATTCACAATGGCAGTGCTAAGAATGTATATGTATAATAATAAAAGTATAATATGCTAATTAGACTGGACAGCCGAACAACCTTCCGGATGTCATTTTGGACATCCTTCCGGATGAAGCCGCCACAGTGGAGGCAGAGGCAGTTAGGGGTAATCAGGCAGGCAGCAGAGTAGTTAGGGGTGATCAGGCAGACAGCAGAGTGGTTAGGGGTGAAAGGCAGGCAGGCGAGCAGTTAGGGGCGATTAGGCAGGCAGGCAGAGTGGTTAGGGGTGATCAGGCAAGTGAGTGGTTAGGGGTGATGAGGCAGGCAGGCGAGCGGTTAGGAGCCAGTAGTCCCGGATTGCGAGAAGGTGCAGGCCAGGCTGAGGGATCTCTCCCCCCAACCCTGCCTTGCATGAATTTCGTGCATCAGGCCTCTAGTATATCTATAACATATATAGGATGTACCCCCAAAATGTATACGCACTAACAGTTGAAAGCTCAATTTTGAAAATGAAATGTATTTTAATAAACACTACCTTTATAATTACTCAAAGTGTATGTATACATTTTAGGGGGACTCCCTATATATTCATAATATTTACATATATTTATGATATATACATGCATATTCAAAAACTTGGAAAATATCCTAGGGAGATCAGATACAATTTACTTTTATACAGGAAGGTAGACACATAGTTTGACAAAAGTATCCACTGATATTTACTATAAGCACTTACATTGCTAACTTTTTTTGTGTTTTATATCTAGTTTTTGCAAAAATTTTACTGCAGCAAATGCTCTATTATTCTCATTTACAGGTGAATGTGGATATATGTTTAAATCTGCATACCTAAATTATTAAAGAATACACAGTGTTGACAGTAGTGGCTTATGGGAAGTGCAGTTTTTAAAATTTTTTTAAAATATATTTTTATTGATTTCAGAGAGGAAGGGAGAGGGGAGAGAGAGAGACAGAAACATCAATGATGAGAATCATTGATCAGCTGCCTCCTACACGCTCCCTACTGGGGATCAAGCCCACAAACTGGGCCCCTTGACTGGATTTGAACCCGAGACCCCTATCCATTAAGCCAAACCAGGTAGGGTGGAAGTGCAGTTTGTACTTGGGACACATGGTTTTTATTATGTGCCCTTCTATATTGTTTTTTTTAAAAAAACTATTTTTATATATTTCAGTGCAGTGTAGTAACAGAGAAGGAAAGTTGGCTGTTTTTCCCCCTCTCACTCCGCTGTGAACCCTTTCAGGAAGAAGCAACGATCTATCAAATTATAGGGATGAATCCAGTAGATCTGCTGCTGCTGCCCCTGTTTTCATTGCAGAGAAAATAAAAACAAGAACTCAATTTTCACAATGCAAATGCTTAAGAAAAAGCAAACTCTGCTCTTTTGTTTGGGGATATAATATTTTACTTATTTCATATTTGCAATGATGTAAAATAGTGCAACTGCTTTTCAACCACCATAAGAGAATTTCTGAGAATTTTATTCAAGGTAGCCACTTTGCAAGAATATAAGTTCCTGTGAACTAATTCAACCATTGTTCAATTCTTGAAGAATTTTTTAGAAATTTGTACCTCCTTATACCTATATATGAAAATATCAAATAGTTGCTCGTTTTAAAGTCATTCAGGAAACAAAAACTGTGTAAAATAATTCAATGCAGGGAATTTAATATGGAAAATTATTCTCAAACGTGTGAGAAGACCTCAGGAGCCCCCAGGAGGAGATGGGATTCCCTGCTGTTGGAAGTTGACACTATCCCTAGTTCCAGGTCCCAAGGAGGAGCCCAGGAGCCGAAGTTAGAAGGCTGGGGCCAGGCTATCTAGAGAGAACCTGAGAATATCAGCTGCCAACAATGGCACCAAAGAAGAAAGAGAAGGAGAGAAAGACCTTGGCTTCTCTCTTCTGCCCGGCAACTTTCTGTCAATGCCTCCCATTGGCTGATATGGGCCAGGAGTTAATTTGTAAGGGATCTTGGGAAATGCAGCTTGCAGAGGTCAGTTCTCTACCCTCATCCTACACAGAGCTGAGCAAGGCAAAGAGAAGAATAATTTTGGGAGAAAACAGGTAAATGAACTGCACTGTGTTGAGAATTTACAATGACACTCAGCGCCTTATTCTCAGTGCCTTTTCTGCAGAAGCACTTTTAACTCTTTTAGCTGTTTGTTCTGTAGTTTTATTTCTATTTCTCAGTAACGTTTTACATCGCTAGGTGGTAATTTTTCAAGTTGAGATAGTGTATGTTGATTTTATATTACGATGGACATAGGTTTTGTTCTTTAATTTGCCCCTCCATCATTCTTGCAATAGAATTATTGAAATAGAATAATACACTTTTAACTAAATCAGCAAGCAGTGTTTACATCACCATGTGATATAAGTACAGTAAGTCCTCACTTAACACTGTTGTTAAGTTCTCAGACTTTAAAGAAATGAGGTACAACAAAACCCATTTTTACCATCGGCTGATTAATATAAACAAAAGTTCCTAGAGCATGACATCAACATTATAACAAAACTTTGAACAAAATGATGCCATTCAAGGACCTGCTGTATTACTCACTGCTGAGTGAATAGCATATTATTTTTACTGTTTTTATGTATAGACTAGAGGCTCAGTGCATAGATTCGTGCACCGGTGGGGTCCCTCGGCCTGGCCTGCGCCCTCTCGCAATCTGGGACCCCTCAGGGGATGTAGAGTAGCCAGTTTCAGCTGGATCCCCGCAGGCCCAATCCACACAGGAGGGAGCCTGATCTGTGTGTTGAGTATCTGTCCCCTGGTGGTCAATTAGGCCCAATCCACACAGGAGTGAGCCTGATCTGTGTGTTGAGTGTCTGTCCCCTGGTGGTCAATGTGTATCATAGCGACCAGTCGAATGCTCGAATGGTCAGACACTTAGCATATTAGCCTTTTATACATATGGACTAGAGGTCCGGTGCATGGATTTATGCACCAGTCGGGTCCCTCAACCTGGCCTGCCGGGATCAGGCCAAAACTGGCTCTCCTACATCCCCTGAGGCGCTCTTGCTCTGATCTGGACTGGCTGCTCTTTGGTTTAGCTACATGCTGTCATATGGGGCTTGGTGTTACTAAGTTTCCTAACTTGGGTGCACTGTGTTCTAGAAGACTCTTCTTCTGTTCTTCTGGGGCATATCTTACAGAAAGGGTGTGTAAGAAGCAGTGCACATGAGGATAAAATATAGGGGAAATAAACTCTCGAGGATGAAAATGATATTTTCTTACAGATTTGTAAGACATTGTCTTTTAGCAAAAAGGTTGCCGTTGATCAGTTCAATGTTCTTCAGGTTCTTGTTCTTTTGTATGTAACCTGTTCTTTCTTTCTGGGAAAAATTAGGATTTTCTCTTTATTACTTATGTAGGGATTGTTACTTTCTGTAATCCATTCTAGGGAATTCAGGGGGAAGTCAGACTTATTTTTGAGTGACTCCCAATAGCAGGATTTAGCGGTCTTTTGTCTGAAGATTTTTAGTGTCTTCTGGGACTTCCTATGATGTCTTTCCTGGAGAATAGGTGTAGTCTGAAGTTGGGATATCCTCAATAGTGGCAAGTCCTTATCTTTGTGGAGTAGGCTTGTCTTTTGAAAACAATCAAATTTATTCACTCAATTTGGAAAAATCAGGGAGACAGCAATTAAACAAAAAGGTGTAATTATAAAATCATTAAACTGACTGTCTTATGTAGCTGAGACCTACCTTTTTATAATCTGTTCTCTGGTGGTGGCATGGAAATCTGCAAACTGTATCTGTGTCTTGCCATCTGGTTTCTGCCAACAGGAGACAACAGTGGGAGATAGGGAGGCAAGAGCCGGTGTTCCCTCCTATCAGCATTGCCCCATGGTGGCTGCATTTGGGTTGGTTATAATTGATACAACCTTTGTTCCATACCCACAGAGCCAGTCTCATCATCCCCAACTGAAATACCAGCACCAGCCAGGCAGCACTCGCCCTCTCTGAACCTCCAGAAGTTGAGTCCCCACTCTCTGGAGGCCCTTTCCAGGCTGCTAGGGCACTCCATCAACAGCAATTTCCCTCCTCTGAAGGGTCTGGTGGGCCCATTTCCTGGGTTCTAGGTCATGGTGAGCCCATTCTCTTCCCCTTGTTCCAGCTCTAGAGCTGTCACCTAAGTATCTCCTTATCCCCCTTTTGTTTTTTCAGGCCTCCAGTACTTCTCTCTGCTAAAATGCTGGTGTGGTTTCTCTTTACACGAGAAGGCTGTGGCTGGAACGCTCCAGAGCTGACCTTGAAGCAAATGCGAAAGACATTGAGAAAATGTGAGTAATGACAGCATCACTTAAATATTATATAGAAGAAAAAAGAGCGTAACGTTTTAAACTACAGGCTTTGAAGTCCCACAGAGCAAGATTGCATCTTGGCTCAGTGACTTGCTGGGGTGTGAGACTAATAATTTTGAACATCTGTTTTCATATAGCTAAAATAGCAAGAATCCTTATTTTCTTGGGTTATCAGCAGTAAGTGAGATAATTGATGTGAAACACTTAGAACAGTGCTTGACCCAGAATGAGTGTTCAATAAATTGTATTTAACATATTGGAAATAAAGAAAAGCTGACAAAATTAAAGTAGATATGTGTTCACATTGATTCAAAAGTCATCAATTTATGTTCTCTCTGTGTGTTTCCCTTTTAGGATTGAGAGTGTTATATTGCTACTAGATATTCAAAAATATTACTTTATTAAATTTTGGAAAATTTAGCATTGAAATTGAATTCTAAAAGATTCTATCTAGTGAAGGCTCATTCACATATGTGATAGCTTCCCATTTGCCACTTACTTGCTTCTCACTATCTTCTCCTATTTTATTTCAATAAGTTCCTTCTCTTTATTTTCTTTTTCTTTATGTCAGGCATTTGTATTTCTTAAGCAGTTTATCTGTGTCTAGCATTGAGCTAGCACATATAAACCATACTATTTACTGGTTACGTTATCTTTAGAATACACTGGATTTATTTCAAATAATTCTCCGGTGCAATTCACTGAAAGCAGCCGATCCTCCAAATCTCTTTCACATTGGACTCAATGCTCCTTGACAGTCCCTACTGTGTATTTTCCCTCAGGAATGGATAAATTATATCATGCAGGTAATAGTTTGAATTTTGGAGCAGTTAAAAATTTGAAAGTTACTAAAAGTATATATTAAGGAGCTTCAACCCTCGCAATGAACTTACTCTGGAATTACTCACATTTTACAGATAAAGAAACAGTGTTATTTTAAGTCAGAAATCTCCTCAAGGGCAAATGTAGTTACTGGTAGAGTCAGGAAACACACTGAAGTCTTCCTTCTCACCTTGTACTATCCCTTGACTATCTGCTCCATGAACTCTTTTAATGTTATGCAAATGTGAGGCCTCTGTCCTTGGCTATCATAGCCATTGAGGAAGTGATTGAACCAATGTTTTATTTATGTCCAATTTCTTTCCATTTATAATGTAAGTTCTTCAAAGGAGTACTGTACCTACTATCTTGTTCTCAGGCTGAGGGTTGAAATTGACAAAATATAGCATGCTTGGATCATCTGGGAGACTTTGTATTCTGATGACTTTGGAGGCATGCATGTGCGTGCATGTGTGTGCGTGTGTGTGATGTTGAGGTGTGGGCTGAGGGGGCAAGGATGGCGCGGGTCAAGAACTTCTGTGTTAGAGTGGTGTCAAATGAGCCATGGAATTCTCTTGCCTAACAGTATTTTAATGCTAGAATATTTCTCTGCCTATAATGAGTTGAAGTATTCTTGATTAAAATTAGAAAAACCAGTTTATATTAAAATAATTTCAGATACACACACCCGTCCTAATGCTTAATCCGCTTTAATATTGCTGTCATCTAAGGGCTTCAGAGTAAATGTTTAGGATCACATGTTCATTAAAATGATTTATTCTACTAGTTAATTGTTTCAGTTCTTCAAAGAGCCAAATTAACAACAAAATTAATAGGATCGTGCAATGCCATGTGTGAGGCAGTGCCGTATGTTAGAAATACCACTCAGTGAAGATGAAGCAGTTTAGGCTCTGGTCCCATCTCTGTGACTCATTAGTGTTTTGGTCCTTGGAAGACATTTGCTTTCCAGTATCTTATTTGTCACATCCATAAAGTGAGGTGAATGAATGAAGTACAAAGATCCCCAGCCCTAATTCTCTACTTTCTGACTTAAAAAAATGTAGGTTTTCAACAACCAGATCAGTTCAAAGATATTCAAGGACATAATTAACAAAACCTCCCTAACACACACACACACACACACACAGAGAGAGAGAGAGAGAGAGAGAGAGAGAGAGAGAGAGAGAGAGAGAGAAGCACAACTGAGTGATTTTATAGTTTCAGGTAAGTATAGATGATTATTTATTATTACATATATTTTATACTACATATTATGTATCTCCATCTCTATCTGCCTCTATATCTCTATCTCTATCTCTCTGTCTGCACACATAGTGGCCAAAGTGCAGCCCTTTGAATTCTAACGAGCAGATGAGGGGTTTAATTTTCTCTATTGCTCTCAGAAAATGGATTCTATGTGCAGAACTGTTATTCCTAGCTTTTGCTTAGGAATAAAAAAATAATGTATATTTGAGTTAAATGAATGTGAGATGGATATTTACATAGCCCCTTGTGTGTATATGTTGCTATATGTCAAGATAAACGGAGGACTTTCCATCATATGGAAGAATTTTTCAATATCATATTTAACTAGACATTTCTATTTTACTTTGCCTGTGTGTATGATTAGATATACATTATATACATATATAAAAAGTTGCCATATATTTAAAATTTTAATATAAAATTTACTTATTTGTACTTAAGAATTTATTCTATTGAAAGTTAAGAATTCATTGCCTTTGTCAATGTTGATACAATGTACTTGGTTACACTCTGACTAATATCATCTTTCATGATAGAACTAACAGAGTGGACCCACATCAACAAATAAAATAAGAGCATCCAGTTAGTATAATCATCGGTGTATTAGGAAACCAAAATGTTTATTCTGAATTATCTACTTCTTACCCAAGCTGTATTTTGACACATTTTTTAACACTCTCAGGAGCAAGAACTGAAGACTCAGAAAGGACATAAATTAGGATCAGTGGCCCCAATTTAGTCTGCTCCCCTCACAATGGCCCAGGCGGAATTATCAGAGGTGATAAACAATGAATTCAGTGGAGAGCTCCAACCTTCTGCGTACAGAATAAGATAAGACGCACTGCAGTTCCCCGTGTTAGTTTATCTGGCAAGTTCTGACTTCTATATGGACTCAGATGCTTTTATGAACACGATTTGTTCTGCCTGCATCCCCTCTGTCTCCTGTTATATCTTTTCTGGCCTTAAGTAGACACAGTTAGGAGTTGTAGGCAGTGACAGGGTAAATTGTCATGCTTTTAAAATCTCTTATTTATTTGCATTTGGAGATCTTAGAACTAGACATGTTAAACTATGGTATGCTTCTTGATATAGCTCTTCATACCTAGAGATATAGTTGAAGTAATTTGCTATTAGTATTCAAAAATTATAACTTAATTTTCTTTAAAAATATTAGTCCTGCATAATATTTTATAATCATTCTTTAGTTTTATTTCCCTTTATGGTATTTTGTCATGTTTTTTTTCTCCTATGATAGAGAAAAAGCCTGACTTTATGAAATATTTCAATTTTACTGAAGAGACTTTTGATAAAAGCCTATGCTGAATCAAGTTGCATGCATACTCCTAAAAACAACATTTTAATAATGTATTTCTAGTTATGACATCTCAGTGTTTAACAACTTGAAGGTATTTTTGGTAAATAGTATTTTGTACTTAGATTAAAAACTTGACCTTTGACAATATATGTAGGCTAAAGGTCATAATCCTAAAGATATTAGAAAGCAGAGAATTGAGCCAAATAGACATTTTAGTTCCATGATCAGGACTTGAGTTTTGTGTTGTTCAGTTTTGCACTAAATTTCAAAGTAGCCTCAGAAAGCAATAAAAATAAGATGTTTTCTTACTCAGTAGTATTAGTTATCATTTGTAAAGAAGTATGTCTGTATCCAAATATGTCAAAGTAAGAAGGAGGAGGAGCAATAAAATAATTGAAAGATAACTTAGAAAATGTGAAAGAAGGAACATTTACTCAGAAGAAAATGTGGGTGGAGAAATAAGAGGCAGGGAGGTTTCAAAAAAAAGGGAAAAAGTGACAGAGAAATGTTCAGGGAAGAATGTAAACTTTGGGTCTGAGAAATTTTTAAAAACATGTTTTTATTCATTTTAGAAAGAGAGGAAGGGAGGGAGACAGAGACAGAAACTTTGATTGGCTGCCTCCTGCATGGCCCCTACTTGGAGGATCAAGCCCACAATGCAGCATGTGCTCTGATTGGGAATCAAACCAGAGACTTCTTGATTCATGGGTCAACACTCAACCACTGAGTCATACGGGCCAGGCAGTCTGAGAAATTATTTTTATTTTTTTAAATATATTTTTATTGATTTCAGAGAGGAAGGAGGAGAGATAGAAGCATCAATGATGAGAGAGAATCATTGATTGGCTGCCTCCTGCATGCCCCCCACTGGGGTTTCATAGAGAGGAAGGGAAGGGACAGAGAGTTAAAAACATCGATGAGAGAGAAACATCGATCAGCTACCTCCTGCACGCCCCGCACTGGAGATGTGCCCGCAACCAAGGGATGTGCCCTTGACCAGAATCGAGCCTGGGACCCTTCCGTCCACAGACTGACGCTCTATCCACCGAGCCAAACTGGCTAGGGCAAGTCTGAGAAATTATTAATAAAATACAGTGGGAAGTTCATAAGGAAGAACAATAAAAATTGATATAAAGCAAGTACCATTTTCATTTGAATAATAGTGGAGGGACCCATGCTTTATCCCGTGGACCTTGGAGACGCTTCTGAGCCCAGGAGCTTGGATGCTCCACACGCCATCTCTGCTGGAGACTTGCTTTTATTACCATATATTTCATCCTCGCCTCCCAAGTTATTACCATGGTAATTGTTGAATTTCTCATTACGAAAAGCCAGCCTTTCATAAATATTGTATGTGGCTATTATTGGCAGACACAGTGTCAGTTTCTTAAGAAATATGGAAATTCTGGAGGGAGAAACTAAGATGGCGGCAGAGATAAACACCGGGAAATTAACACCGCACACAAC
>NW_006283588.1:5563098-5564194 GCF_000327345.1 Myotis davidii
GATGCTCCACACGCCATCTCCGCTGGAGACTTGCTATTATTACCATATATTTCATCCTCGCCTCCCAAGTTATTACCATGGTAATTGTTGAATTTCTCATTACGAAAAGCCAGCCTTTCATAAATATTGTATGTGGCTATTATTGGCAGACACAGTGTCAGTTTCTTAAGAAATATGGAAATTCTGTAATATGAAGTGATTCATTATTTATCTTTTTTTATAATTTTAATGAATACAAGCGCCTCTTATTCATTAAAAATAGAACAACAAAAATATCCATTCAGCCATTATCCTCTTGATTGATCAGTCCCATTAAGCTAAATATCCACACAGAGCACCTGAAAGAACCTTCATTCTTCTTCAGAGAACATCATCACACTAAAATTATTTGCTTCTGGTTATCATCAATTTTATTTTATGGATATGAAGACTTCTTTTCCTAGATTGAGGTAGATTAAGAAGATTAAGATTACTTTTCACTCACCCCATTCAAAAATTCTTAGTAATAGAACAGACTAAATAGCTTATATTAAACATTCATTTATTTGGGAGAAGACAGTTCCAAGGAAAGTTTGGCAGTACATTCAGTGTGGTTCTTTGATCTCATTGTAGGATAGACAGCCAGAGTAGATAGTTATATTAGCCAGTAACTATACAGTAGTATGTTACCAGTGGTATCAAGAGTTATGAGATGATCACATAATTAATTACTCATTGTTATTTAGATGCTAGAAACTCCTGGGATTGACACCTGTTCCCCTTTCTCACTGTTTGTTTATTAGTTATTTATTTTATTGATTTTTTTTTAGAGAGAGGACAGGAAAGGGATAGTCAGAAACATCGATGAGTGAGAAACATCGATCAGTTGCCTCTTGCACACTCCCCACTGGGGATGTGCCCGCAACCAAGACACAGGCCCTTGACTGGAATTGAACCCGGGACCCTTGAGTCCGCAGGCCAACGCTCTATCCACTGAGCCAAACCGGTCAGGGCTCCCTTTCTCACTGTTTAAAGGGGCTTCCTGGCCTCTGTTATGTTGCCACTTGGTGCTGGATAGAATAACCAATCACTCCCAACAAAATCCAAATAACTCCCT
>NW_006283588.1:5564328-5570314 GCF_000327345.1 Myotis davidii
ATAACATATTGAGGTAAAGAAATTCCAAGACCCACCTGGCTGGTATGGCTCAGTGGTTGAGCATCGACCTATGAGGAAGTCACTGTTCAATTCCTGCTCAGGGCACATGCTCAGGTTTCAGGCTTGATCCCCAGTGTGGAGTGTGCAAGGGGCAGCTGATTGGTGATTCTCTCTCATCATTGATGCTTCTATCTCTCTCTCCCTCTTCCTTCCTCTCTGAAATCAATAAAAAAAATATGTTGGAAAAAAGAAAAAGGAGGGGACTAAATTTGAGACAGGTTTTCTAATTAATTCTTAGGGGTATGGTTTCACTGTTGCAAGTGTTGGATATGGTTGTCAAAAAAGATTTTGAGAATCAATTGACTATAATTGGCAGAAGGCAAGGCTTTGTTATCCCCAGGCAGATCCTTTGGTCCCCGAGAACCTAGGAGAGCCAAGTGCTAAATCTCAGCAGAGCAGTAGGACTATTTTCCAACAGAAGGGTGTCTGGGTTTCCTATTGTGTGTCTTCTCTCTTCAATCGCATCTTACATACAAGTATCAAGGTCATGCTCTTCTTGTTCTATGTTCCTATCTTTTCAGACACAATTTTTTATTCTCCAAATCTTGTTTGCATTTTAAAACAACTTAGAAGTAAAAGATTCCATGCTGTGGAAAAGATGAAATAATACATCTAACATCACCGTAATGATTGATGGTGAAGACATGCTGTCAAAGAGACATGTGAAGATTTTGAATGAGCAACTTTTCTAAAAGAATCTTTCATTTTCCAGAGCCATGTGGTCCACTATGATAACCGCTAGCCACATGAACCAATTTAAATTTAAATTAATTAAAAATTAGAAAATTCAGCTCCTCAGTTGTCCAGTCACATTTCAAGTGCCCAGTAGCCACAGTGGCTAGAGCTACCATGTTATAGTACAGAACATTTCTATTACTGCAGAAAGATCCACTGGATGATCCTATACTGGAGTATTTAATTTTAAATGTCTGGGTAATGAAAAGAATTAATGCTATAAATAGACATTTGGTATTTCATTTTTGTGCCTATGTTTTAAGTTGATCAAAACATTTTGGGATAAAATGGGGAATTATCTTACATTTGAGGTTATTTTATATTTGAGTACACATAGTAATATATTTAGAGTATAAATTGACCATGGTTATTTAATTAAAAATCAATGCCTTCAATGCTCAAACAGTTTCTTAATATCGGGACACACTTAATGTTGAAAAGCAAGTATTAAAGTCACTGATTTTCAGGTAGTGAATATAGGATTTCATATTTAATGAAAGTTTCACAACTTTCATAATCCCTGATTTCATTTCATCATGACATTTACTACCACAGCCTTCTGTTTTACAAACAGGCCCAGGGGCACCAAATAACATGCTATGTGAAAATATAGAATAGTACAACTTGCACTTAAGAACGAGTGAGAATTGTATTGCCTTTACAGTATTTTTTTTCTGGACCTGATAAGCAATGCTTCTGGGATTAGTGGCCGCTCCTATCAGGTGATCCAGAGCACAGATTCTATAATTGAGTCTTAATGGAATTTAGGAAAAAAATATGTAAGACCGATTTCTAAATTCATAAATACAAATCTGCCTGGTGTTCGAATTGGAAATCCAAAAGGTTTTTCTGCAAGTAAATTTCTTTGGTTATTTGGGTTTCCTGAAGGAATATTACCAAAAGCCTTTTGCTGGTGTTACATTTTGTTTTCATATTTGTGTGAAGAATTAAAATGATTAACTTGTCAGGGTTCTCACTATGTCCCTCTGAACCTGGATCCCTTCACTTCAGTCTTCTTCCTATTTTCTGAACTTATTTTTGAAAATATATTTTTATTGATTGCAGAGAGGATGGGAGAGGGAGAGAGGGATAGGAACATCAATGAGAAGAGAGAATCCTTGGTTGGCTGCTTCCTGCATGTGCCCTACTGGGGATCCAGCTCACAACCCAGGCATGTTCCCTGACTGGGAATTGAACCTTGACCTCCTGGTTCACAGGTCAATGCTCAACCACTGAACCATGCCAGTCAGGGGTATATTCTGAATTTAAAAAGGACAAAATCTGCCCAGTGGATGTTTTCAGGAATGACGAGCTCTCAGGGTGGAGGCCCTGTGTGCCCCCCTACCCCTCACCAGGATGCTGCCCAGAGATGTGGAAGGGAAGCTGGGATGAAGGGACAGGTCAGGAAATGTAGTTCAGGGGCGAAGAGGGCATTCTGAAGGAGGGCTGCCCACACATCAAGTGCTAATTGAGCCCCCACCACTTTACTGTGCACTGTGTAGGGCCTCCACCTAAAACAAGCAACTAACACATCAGTTTCCATGTCCCTATGGAGTTAGCTGTCAAGTCAAGGAAAGAAACAATTTAATTATCCCACAAACACATTTAACAGTTTTATACCCTCCATGACTTCTGTGTGACAGCCATTGTTCTAGATTCTGTGTATAGCAATAAACAAGGCAGAGAGGATCCTGGCTTCAGTCAACAGATGTTCTAGTGAGGAGACACCAACAAACACATGCACAAAAACAAAAAATGAATGAACAGGTTGAACATAAACCTTGGAGAAGGGGTATGAACTGATCTGTAGACTGAAGAAAGTCTGTGACAGAAGTTTCTGACTTGGTCTGAAGGTTCGGGGGGAGTTGCCCATAAGGAAGTCAGACCTGAGCAGCACTGGGAATGCTGACTCTGAGTCAGCTTGGACTTGGACGAGGAAGAGGAAGGGAAGAAGAGATTGAGAGGGAAATAGCATCCTGGGTAGAGTGCACGTGGCGTGAAGAGTCCTCCAAAGGGTAGGACATGGCACGTTGGAGGAGAGGGAAGAAATCCTGTGGCAAGATCAGATAGAAACAGGAAGAGGGGCTGAAATGTCATGAAAGAAATCAGCAGAGGACAGATCATGCCGCATCAGGAAGGCCACAATAAGGAGTTTCACTGCAAACTTTTACATGCAGTGAAGGTTTCAAGCAGTTCAGCTTGAGGAAGAGATTGGGATGGGATGGAGCATGAGTGGGCGTCGGGAGATGAATTAGGAGGCTTCATGACACCATATGAAAAATAAATTCTAACTCTTAGGGAAAAAAGAAACTAAAATCCAATTTCAGTGTGAACATGACAGGAAGTGGGTCAGATAGAGCAATGAGGGAAGAGCAGGAGAAACTATTGGAGAAAGTTTGGAGCCATCCTGGAAGTGAAAGTGATACTGAGAAGACCTTCCTTTCCTTCAGTCCTCTTCAGCAGTCCCTGCTGGGTGGATGTGTTTACCTCTTGGATCTCCTTTTCATTTAAAATATCTTGCTAGGTAATATCAACTATATGCAAATGATATCTAAATGTCTTTGAGTCCTGCCATTCAATTAACTGAAATGTCCCCCACATTGCTCTGGGAAAATTTTGATAAGGGTCCCACAGACAATTCAAATTTAGAATTTTCAAAGCCAAGCTCATTGTTTGTTACCATTGTTCACCAGTTGCTTCTTCTGTGGTCCCTTTATTAATTAATAATTTCAACATCCACACAATCACTCAAGCAAGAAATATTTCAGTTTCTCCCAACTTCTTTCCACTTCATACCTCAAATGCAGATGGTCACACCCCACAATCAAGGCAGTGTTACTCTTTGAAATGTGTCTTAGTTCCATCTTATAGTCGATCCATTCTGATGAGCTCTTTTTTAAGTCTTGCCTGGAGGATCACAATGAGTTCCTATTTTCTCACCTTTACCTTTTCCATCTTTGATCTAGTCACCTTTCTATTGGATACGTGTGTGTTTTTCTACAATGCACATCTGATATTGATTAAGGTCACCATTTTGTCTACTACATAAAATCAAGATGTGGTCTTCACCTACCTTTTCAACCTTTCATGCACTCTAAACTTGAGCATACCAGGCTGTTTTCCTTCTCTAAATATGTTATTCAGTGTCAAGTCTCCATAATTATACGATTAGTGCAAATAAACTCATCAAGGTAGAATTAATCCTCTTCTTTATTCTCTGATGGTACATTCTCTTATATTGCACAACACTCAGAGAAAAGAACTCTGAGTGTTATGTAATAGTGTTGTCTTTGTAGCTACAGAAGAACATCCTAATTAAAGGCAGAGCCAATGTGATCTTTTCATCCTTTAACCTCAGGTGCCTCTGTAAAATTTATTACAGTAGTTTGCACACGCATGTGTACAATCGATGCGCTTTATTGAATTGAATGTTGCCTTGTGTTTATCTAAAATATTCCTTCCCCTTTGAGCCCTAGTTCTCACCTCCACTATGGGGAATGACACTTCAAAACCCAGGAGTATATGCATAGAAAATAACTCAAATGATATAAAAAATTGTTAACTGTGCTTAAATTGGAGGAAGATGACTGGGTAGAAAGGTACAGAGAGAAACAAACTTTTTACTCTCAATCTTCTGTACAGTTTTAAGCAAATGAAACTCCTCAAACCCAGTCATGCTTATTTGAAGACTTGAATATATCAAGCCAACCTAATGTTAACTGAAGAGTACATTTCAAGAGTGCAGAATTATGAAATATATATTTTTTAATCTCACATTTTTATTGTCATATTCTAGAGAAATAGCTGACATCAGAAGAGTTTAAAGTTTCTTCTTTAATGTTTACATAAAAATATTATTCCAGACTTTAAAACAGAAAAAAGATAAACGCTTATAGCTTAACAGTTGCTATCATTTTAAAATATTTGAAATGATCATTTTAAAAATAATTACATTATGATTTGAAAAACTTTTTAATTTTTTTTGTAGCTCTCTCTAAGGCTGAGAAGAAACTAAATGTAGTTAGTGTATTTATCCCAAGATACATTGTATAATTTATGTCATAATTTAAAAAAATAGTTATTGAGAAATACATATAATTGATTTATCCATAATTTAAAATGTATGAATAGTAAAACTATTAAAGGGGTGTTACACACAACAGAGCTAATGAGCCATAAACTTTCCTGGAATGAAAGTGCTGGCTTTGGATGGGTCTTAGATGTCATTTGTAACTTCAGTGATAGAACCTGCCTTCTTCCTTTGATCATACTCTAATTACAGATGTATGAAATATAAATTGTTCTTTTCATTTATTGTACATATGGAAGAATTGCATGCTACTAAATCCCTTGGTATCTTACTATTTTACCAACAGTGATTGTGATATATAAAAAATGATTCTAGCCCTAGCCGGTTTGGCTCAGTGGATACAGCGTCGGCCTGAGGACTGAAGGTTCCTGGGTTCAATTCCGGCCAAGGGCATATGCCCAGGTTGTGGGCTCAATCCCCAGTGAGGAGCATGCAGGAGGCAGCTGATCAATGATTCTCTCTCATCATTGATGTTTCTATTTCTCTCTCCCTCTCCCTTCCTTTCTGAAATCAATAAAAATATATTAAAATAATAAAATATGATTCTAACCTGGTCAGTGGGGCTCAGTGGGGCCCAGTGGTTGAGCTTCAACCTATGAACCAGGAAGGTTATGGTTAGGTTCCCGGTCAGAGCACATGCCCAGGTTGCAGGCTGACTCCCCAATAGGGGGCATGCAGGAGGCAGCTGATCAATGATTCTCATCATTGATGTTTCTCTCTCTCTCTCCCTCTTCCTTCCTCTCTGAAATCAATAAAAATACATTTAAAAAATAAAAAAAATAAAAGATGATTCTAAGAGCAGCTCAAGTGCCTTTAAAAAATATTTATTGATTTCAGAGAGGAAGGGAGAGGGAGAGAGAGATAGATGAGATAGATACGATGAGAGAGAATCACTGCACTCCCCACACTGGGGATTGAGCCCACAACTGGGCCATGTGCCTTTGACCAGAATAGCACTGTGACCTCTTGGTTCATAGGTCGATGCTCAACCACTGAGCCACCCTGGCCAGGCTCAAGCTCCTCCTCCTCAATCGACACTAACCCCTCGAGAGCAAACAGAGAAAGAAAGAAGCTGACAAATTAGGAAATTGCCGGTAAAGC
>NW_006283588.1:5570362-5572896 GCF_000327345.1 Myotis davidii
ATACAAGCTGAAGCCTAACTAAGCAAATGTTATTTCCTTCTCCAGGAGACTATCATTCTAGAAACATAAAGGATATCAATTCTAGGATTTTGTGAAGTTAAATATTTTTTGTAAGTCTTATTTCTTCGATATCCTAAATAAATCAAAGTTCACATTCTTGAAAGACAGTAGTTTCATTGAACTCTAAGCTGGGAAAAATGTGCTCTAGACCTATTTTGTCTTTATTCTTTATTTATTGTGCCATCCTTTTCATGTTTCTACATTATTGCATTTGCACAGAATCTGTTTTAATAAGTATCTTTGAACTGACCTTTTCTGTGCTTAACTAGAATCATTAGTGTAAGTTTCATCTGATTACATGATACTGGATGTCAGCAGCATTTGGTTTGGTAATCTGTTTTTTTCATCTGATTTCAATCGTATGCAGCAAAATGTTTATCACTGCACACTATGAAGTAAAGGTCACTTCGAGTATTTGGAATTAAGCCCATCATAGTAACCAAAGATTTAATCCAACAGGAAAATGTGTGTCTTTTCTTCACGGTGATTGTTCCTTATTTTGATTTGTCATGCACAAGACTGATCTCAGCGTAAAAATGTGACTTAGATGGCTACTTTACATTTCTTTTCCTCTCTTGATGAACAGTATGGATCCTGTGATTTTTGTTTTTTTTTAAAAAAAATTGAGCTATGATTTACATACAATCACCACAATCAAGATAATGAACATATTCATCTCATATTTAGAAGTGAAAAGAGATGTAACCTTTTATATAGTGCCTTTTCAGGTTTATTGAGAAATAACTAACATGTTACAGTACGAGTTTAAGGAATACGTGATTTGCTTTACATATATTGTGAAGTGATTATCCCAGTAGGTTCAGCTAACATCCATCACTTCATAGAGATACAATATAAAGATAAGAACTTCTTGTGATAAGAACTCTTAGGATTTCCTCTCTTAAGGAATTTCCTTTGTATCAGGCAGCAGTGTTAACTGGAGTGATCATGTTGTACATTGCACCCCTAGCATCCCTAGTACTTATTTATCGTATCACTGGATGTTTGTACCTTCTGCACCTTTCTCTGACTTATTTCACTTAGCATGATGCTTTCAAAGTTCATCTATACTATTGCAAATCATAGCAGTTACTCATTTTTTATTGCTGAATACTATTCCTAAATATGATCTAAGAATTCCATTTCTGGGAATATATCCAAAGGAAATGAAAACACTAATTGAAAAAGGTATCTGTTTTTGTATAGCAGCACTTGGGAACAACCTAAATGTTCATATATAAATGAATGAATAAATAAGATATACGCATACCTTCTTTATCCATTCACCTATATATACAAGGTGTACACAAAATGTATATGCAGTTTAAATGATTATAAATTCAGTGTTTATTAACATACAGTTCATTTTCAAAATTTAAAAGAAAATACAGAAATGAATAATTATTTTTGTCAATACCTGTTTTCAAATTGATGACCGTTCTGGTCCCAGGCACTGCTGATAACATGAAGCAATGCAATCTCAATCAACAATCATTTGGTTTGGTATTTGTGTGCCCTCAATTAGTCAACTGCTGCCAGTTTGTACCATAAATTTAATCTTTTGTGTATCCCCATAAAAAAAGTCTAGTGGCATTTTAGGATAAATTTTCTTTGTTCAAAAATTTGTCTGGCTTCACTCATTATTTCAAATCAATTAAACCCAAAAAGGAGTGAACATTAAGTGAACTACCAGCTGTTAAAGTGTGTATATTTTTGGGGGGACACTGTGTGTGTGAGTGTGTGTGTGTGTGTGTCTTGGCTATATGGACACAGATATATTTTCGAATTAGTACTTTGATTTCCTTTTGATAGTCTCAGAAATGAACTTGCTAGATCATATAGTTCTGTTTTAAAATTTTTGAGGAGTCTCCATACTGTTCTCCATGGTGGCTGCTCCAGTTGACAATCTTACCAACAGTGCACCCGGGTTCCCTTTTCTGCACGTCTTCACCAGCATGTTTTATCTTTTGTCTTCTTTTTTTAAAAAAAAAAATATTTTTATTATGCCAGGGATGGAGCTTGCAACCGAGGTATATACCCTTGATTGCAATCAAACCTGAAACTCTTCAATCCTTGGGCCAAAGCTCTAACCACTGAGAAACCCAGCTAGGGCCTTAGGCTGTATTTTTAAGCAATTTGGCAGTGTGGCTGACGTTGGAGTATTTCTGATTTGCTTGAACCGGACACTTGAGTCCATAGGCCAATGCTCTATCAACTGAGCCAAACCGGCCAGCACTTGTCTTCTTTTTTAAATATATTTTTATTGACTTAAGAGAGGAAGGACAAGGGAGAGAGAGAAACATCAAGGGTAAGAGAGAATCATTGATTGGCTGCCTCTTACATCACCTCCTACTGGGGTATAGCATCAAGTCTGCAACTGGGGCATGTGCCCTTGACTGGAATCAAACCCAGGACGCTTCAGTCTGCAGGCCGATGCTCTATCCACTGAGCAAAACCAGCTAGGGCTATCTCTT
>NW_006283588.1:5573339-5585079 GCF_000327345.1 Myotis davidii
ATGATTTCTTCAAATAGGTTTTCAATATCTTGCCCTCTCTCTTCTTCTGGTACCCCTATAATTCTGATGTTGGTACGCTTGAAGTTGTCCCAGAGGCTCCGTACACTATCTTCATACTTTTGGAATTTCTTTTGTTTTTTTTTCTTTTTCGGTTGGGTATGTTTTGTTTCTTTGTATTTATCTTGTTTCTTGTGATCCTCTTGTCTTCTGTTGGATCTCTGTAAATTATTCTTTATTTCAGTCAGTGTATGTTTAATTTCTAGTTGGTCCTTTTTCATGTCCTTCATGGTCTCATTATACTTAATGAGGGACTCATTAAATTTATCGGCGGTTTCCATAAAATTCTTGAAAAACCTTATAAACGTGGCCTTGAACTCTATATCCAATCATTTGCTTTCCTCTATTTCTGCCATTCGTGACCTGTTTCTCTGTCTCCGCATTTTGGCTGCTTCCCTCTGCGCTTCACTTCTGCAGCTTCTCTGGGTCTCAGTGTGCCTTTCCTTCCTTCTACTTGTAGAATTTACAGTCAGCCAGGCTTCCTGTGGTTCTGGATGATGTCCGTATTGTTTTTCTGAGGTATTAATCAATTGTTGTGAGCGGCATTAATTTCCCGGTGTTTATCTCTGCCGCCATCTTAGTTTCTCTCTTGTCTTCTTGATGACAGCCATTCTAATGGTGTGAGGTGAGCACACGGTGCTTTAACTGTCACATATAGTTCATTGTAAACCAGCAGATGGTGTGAAGTAAGACATCCTGGTAAATTTAATTTAAGATAATTTGCCTGCCACCTGCTTATCCCTAACCCCAAGCCCACATTCACCTCTACTTCAAGCCTGTCTATTTTCTAAAGATATAGGCAGGTATTTTACTTCATGGTGTCCTCACCAAGCATACCATGTGGATATTAGTAGTGGGCAAAAATTTTTAGTCAATTAGAAAAAATAAAAACTTGATTGACCATGGGAACCCAATAATTTGAGTCTTCTGTTCCTATCAAATTGTTTTCCTTATGTAGAAACACAACTAATGACTAGAGGTATGGTATTGTTTTGGTTATCTGTCTTTAATTTTTTTTTCTTATTTCATGGAAAAAGAGCTGGGTAGACAGAGAGTTGCAACTACTTTCATTGAAAATTCTGCTTATGATGGAATACTATGCTGCTCTAAAAAGGAAGGAACTCTTACCATTTGCAATGGCATGGATGGAACTGGAGAGCATTATGCTAAGTGAAATAAGCCAGTCAATGAAGGAAAAATACCACATCTGAAAAAAAAAAGAAAATTCTGCTTATAATTGATTATTTTATCATATCAGCTAGTGACCTGGTGCATAGATTTGTGCACATTGAAAGGAAATTAATTAGAAGGTGGCTGGTGGGGTGAGACTGGGCGAGAATGGCTGGACATGCCCTGGAACCAACCTCCCGTGATCCCTCCTGGTGTCCCTCCAGCAGGTGGGGTCCCTCGGCCTGGTCTGCAGGGATCAGGCCAAAACCAGCTCTCCAACATCCTCTGAGGAGTCCTGGAGTGTGAGAGGGCACTCTGCAAAGCTGCTCTCATACAGGGTGTGGAACGCAAATGCAAGTGTGCAGTAAAGCAGATTCAGTCCGACAACAACAATTCTATGCCCCAACAACAACATAACCCATGGCTGAAGGTGGAATCGTGCAGCCCCGCGAGAAATCAGGCTCCCTTCTCTCTGGCTTCAGGGTGCATCACCCAAGAACCACCACTACCAAGTCACTGCAGCTCGGCAGCTCCTGCATTGAGCATCTGCCCCGTGGTGATCATAGCGATCAGTCCGTTGGTTGGACTGTTGGACACTTAGCATATCAGCCTTTTATATATCTAGACAATACTATAGAATTTCACTCACATTTTCTGATAACACAAGTGACAGGATGATGTAAAGAGACCTTCACTGAGTCTAGAAACAAAAGACCTGCATATAAGTAATTTTAAACTCACTGTGATCATGGTTCAGTTACTTTTTTTTTTTTTTTTTTTTTTTGCAGACCTTCATCTACTTCATTGTAAAATGAAATGGATGAACTAGAAAAGGATCAACAATTTTTCTTTATTTTTTTTTCTGTAAAGGCTAGACATTGTATTTTTTGCTGTGTGAGCCCTACAGTCTCAGTTATAGTTATTCAGCGCTGCCACTGTCGTGTGAACACAGCCATAGACAATATTTAAGTGAATGAGTGAATGAGAAAAAGAGTGGCTATTTTATAATAAAATTTGATTTATACAACCAGGAAGTTGGCAGTAGTTTGCTGACCCCTTACTAGATAGATGACTGCTACAATTCCTTTCAGTTATAAATGCTGATTATTGCATTATGAATGTGCTTACTCTTCAGGTGTTGGAAGTTGCCATGGAATTATATTACTCAAAGACACCTCCAGAGGTGATTTAGTTCCTCTGTTTACTCCAGGCAAGATTATATTTAAATCACCAATGAGGGCAGCTTTCCAATGACCTGATCTAGTAAAAGTATAAATCTCCCTTTGCAATTTTGTGGTAAAGCCACTATATAATAGGTAATATATGTGGGGCTAGTGCACAATTTTAGAAATATTTTTAATGGTTTCCCATGGATTATCATGCTATTTTTTAAAAATATTGACTTTATACATGGCAGAAAATGGAAGAATGATTTATGTCTTTTTCATTATTCTTATAGCTTCAAACCTTAGAAAATACTTCTTTCTCCTAATAGATATAAAGATTATAAATGTTTTTTTTCCATACAAAGAAATTGTAATAAATTTCATTTTTAGATACAGACTATAAACTTAATAGATAAAGAATCATAGCTCCTCTGTCAGCCCTTCAAGCTTGTTATTTTATTTGTCTTTTCATTTATTTTATGAGCTTTAAAAACAAAATATAAAATGGGCCCAAGACAATGTAGTAAACAAATTTCATGTAGAAAGAGCTACTGGCATAATCTAATCTTTGTTGTTGTTGTTTCATGCTTTTTAAATGAAACTTATTGAAGTGACATGGGTTAATAAGATCATATAGGTTTCAAATATACATTTTTATGATACATGACCTGCATTGTTTGCCCACCACCCAAAGTAAAATCATCTTCCATGTGACATAATGTAATCTTAAAATAACCTTTATGATCCATGTTGTTTCATAGTGTAAAAAGTTTATTGATATAAGTAATCTTAATCCAAAATAGAAAAAAAATGCAATTCAATTATATGAGTATTACATAAAGAGAGCATTTCATTTTCCTTTTTTCCATTTTCTGCCTCAATATGCAAATAACTAGTTAGCTATCTTTTGGAAATGAATTGATTTCCATAATTTATATTTAGTATTTATCATCTATTTTATTCTCGTATTAATTGATTAAATGCATATATAGAGACATGTTAAAACTCAAAGGCGACAATACTCCTGAAGATTAGTTTAAATTTACTCCAAGGCCCATAATTATTTGCATGAGCCATACAGAGAATGTGATAAAAAAAGTTATTCAGTCATTGCTGTTTTCATCTTTATTTTTTAAAAATATATTTTTATTGATTTCAGAGAGGAAGGAAGAGGGAGTTAGAAACATCAATGATGAGAGAGAATCAATGATGAGAGAGAATCATTGATCCTGCATGCCCCCAACTGGGGATCGAGCACACAACATGGACATGTGCCCTTGACGAGAATTGAACCTGGGGCCCTTCAGTCCATAGGCTGATGCTCTATCCACTGAGCAAAACCAGCTAGGGCTGCTGTTTTCATCTTTAAAATCTTCCCTTAAATGTTCTTTTTCTGTTAAAGCTCAACTGAAATCACTAGTTTTCATTACCTAAACTTATGAAGCTTTGCTCAAGCTAATGGTAAATTCTGTCAGGGCTGGGAAGGTGTTTATTTTATACTAGAGGCCTGGAGCATGAAAATTCATGCACTGGGTGGGGGGGTGTCCCTCAAAATGGCCTGCCCCTCTCACAGTCCGGGAGCCCTTAAGGGCAGGAGGCAACGCCCCCATCACACCTTTGCTGCTGCCACTGCCAGCAGCGCAAGCCTCAGCCAGCCTGGTTACCTGAGCCTCAGGCAGCCCTGAGCGACTGGGCAGCCACCATCTGAGGCTTGTCTGCACCTTGGGTCGGCCCTAAGCAGCTAGGGAGCCACCATCCAAGGCTTGCCTGCACCTCGGGCCAGCCCTGGTTGGCTGGGGGACTGAGGGCAGGTACTGCTACACCGTGCATCTGCCACCCCCACAGCGGGGGTGAAAGGACTGGGAGACTCCAGCGGGGCTGAGGGGACTGGGCACTGCCATCTTGTGACTATGGGCGCTGCCATCTTTGTGACGGTGTGATGGTCAATTTGCATATTCTATCTTTATTAGCTGATATTGTGAGCACTCAGAAAAGTATGCAGTCTGTACAGGTGCTCTGTAAAGCAGGTGGGCTTGCCTTAATAAAGCATTGTCTTCACAACCAGCATCATCATTAACCTGCTTACTATGCCGTATGCTGTGCTAGGCACTTAGATAATTGACAATAACACAATAAAACTAGTCTTTTTTTTTTTCTCCCAACTTTTAACTTTGTTCAGGTTGTTAATATCTGCAGTAAGATATGTATCAGAGTCAGGATTTGAACCTAGGGAGTCAAGCACATGACCATACTCATGTAACTGGCCTCACATTATAAACCCAGAGATACCTTAATTAGCTCTATGGAAAAAAATCTCTAAGTTATTAAATTTATAATCTCATGGTAGCCATCTTGTACTATTGATGAATATTTTGTTTTTGTTCTCCTTTATTCACTTTTTGAAGGAAAAAAAGGTGAGGACAAAAGCTGAATATAATTGCTAATAAGGATTTGGGTTTGTTCTAAATTACAGACAACAATATAAAACTAGTGTTTTTTTTTTTCTCCCAACTTTTAACTTTGTTCAGGTTGTTAATATCTGCAGTAAGATATGTATCAGAGTCAGGATTTGAACCTAGGGAGTCAAGCACATGACCATACTCATGTAACTGGCCTCACATTATAAACCCAGAGATACCTTAATTAGCTCTATGGAAAAAAATCTCTAAGTTATTAAATTTATAATCTCATGGTAGCCATCTTGTACTATTGATGAAGATTACTCTATCAAAAAATTCCTTTTTCTCCCCATCCCCTCACCTCTTCCACCTTGACCCACTGACCCAGAATCATTTAGTAAAAGGATTATCCTTTCCCCACTGTCCTTTTTGTTACAAATCCAAATATTCTATTTGGTTATGTTGGTCTCTTTAACCATTAGTCTATACCACAAAATATTAATTACTATAGCATTATTATTGGCATTTATATCCAATAATTGAAATCCTCCAGCTATATTTTATATTCAATTTTCTTGACTATTTTTGACCCTTAGCATTGCCATATAAATTCTAGAATTTGCTTGTTATCATATACATACAAAAACACGCACTGCTAAACTATAAATTGGGATTGTGTGGAATTTACAGATCAGTTTGGGGAGAATTGACAGGGCGAGAGACTTAAGAGGCACTTGATGAAAGAGAATATTCAAATGATCAATAAATGTATTAACACTCCATTATCTATCAGAAAAATTCAAATTAAAACCACAGTGAGATTTTACTATATATTCATCAGAATGTGTAAACTGACAAACACAAACAATATGTAAGTGTTGGCAAGAATGTGGAACAACTAGAATTCTCAGAAAAATGTTACTTGGAAAACTCATCTAGCAATGTCTATTTTAAAAGGCCATATGTATATCCCATGACCCAACACTTTCACATCCAAAATATACTCAACAGGATATATATTCACTGAATATGTGTATGTTCATATGTGTGTGTGCATATACTCATATGTATGAATGTTCACCACAGCCCTAAATATAATAGGTCAAAAGTGAAAACTACTGGATTGGAATATGACCTTGGGCAAGATACTTACCTCTCTGTACCTTCTGTTGCTCATCTGTAAAAGCAGAAATCATACTGGTGCATTATAATTACCATTACCAGAGTAGCTTTGAGTATTAAATAAGTTAACATGTGTTGTTACTCAGAACAATGCCTGGGATATAATAATAGATATATAAATATCTATTGTTAGGATGAAGCTCATAGCAGCAAGAAAGATTCTAGTGTCTTAAGTTCTTTCCGCGGCTGGAGCACATGGTGCTTTTGTTCAGAACTCTTTGGTGAATACTGACAAAGAAGAAAAATCCATGTTCATACTGCTTGTCTCGTCATCAATCAACGAACCTTCATTCATTGTCTCTCCACTGAGCCTGGCATCATCATTATCAAGCTAGACAACAGTATTTCTTACCTGTTCCCGTGTGCAGGTGCAGAAAGGAGTATTTATTAAATGTCCATTTTCTCACTGTGTCAGGTTCTTTCCAAAGCTAGTCAGAAGTAGAGTCCCTCTTCTGAAATGAAATCATGATTTACACTTGTTTGGAATGAAGGTACTGTGGCTCTGAATAGCACTCTGCAGTGTGAATTCCAACTCATAATTGATCACAGACATATTCTTTCTATCACTTAGCTCTTAGAATGATGCTTCTATAGACCGGTTAGCAGCTTTATACAGCCCAGATGTAATGCACTTGAGACTATCATATTGATCAGCTCAGTTAGCCTTCTGTTCTCTGCAAACAGAAGTATCCATGGTCAAGGATCTTATTATTAGCTGGCGCTCTCCTTCATTTTAAAGACGATCCGTTAGCATTGATGCAGTGCTGGCTAATGTGCAGACAGGCATGGAATGAGACATAGCAGGGCAGAGGAGGTTTCTGAAAGGCTCATTACAAGTTCTGAATTGCAGTGTTTATTTCAGGGGCTTTGGTCAGTACTAAGATGGAGACCCTGGCTGGAGGTCAAACGGTGTTCTCCATGACTTTGAGTTGAACTCATTCATTATAGATAATTTATAAACATTGAAATAGGTAGTATTTTGATGAAGTTTCTGGACACAAAATACTTGATTTTAATTTAGATCATGTAGATCTTGTAGATAAGCTAGGCAGGTCCTTCCTACTTATTTTGTGAGGGAGATATGAAAGTAATGAGAGTGATAACTCCTTTACTCATACCTTTAACTGAGATCCTGTCTTTCAAATCAAGGTATCATTTAATTTATTTTTAAGACTTTCTAAAAATAATTTTATTATTTTTAAAAATATATTTTTATTGATTTCAGAGAGGAAGGGAGAGGGAGAGAAAAAAACATCAAGGATGAGAGAGAATCATTGATTGGCTGCCTCCTGCATGCCCCGTCCTGGGGATTAAGCCCGTAGCAACCTGGGCATGTGCCCTTGACCGGAATCGAACCTGGGACCCTTCAATCTGCAGGCTGATGCTCCATCCACTGTCAAAACCAGCTAGGACATCTTACTTTTTAATTTTTAAAATATGTTAGCTCTTTACAACTAGACTTGACTATAAATATCTTTTGAAATTATAACGTCTATCTTTTTTAATTTATATGCAAGCTAGTTCATTAAGTCTAAAACTAAAATATTTGATTAAAATTCCAGAAGAAATATTAATTTGTTGATTTAAGTACCTCCTCCTACATATAATTTCCCCTGGTGTGTTCTAGTTTTCATATTAAGAGCTTCTCTGAGTAGAGAGTATAATGTTTTCAAAATACTCGCTAAATTTATTCATTTACCCTTTCCTTCATTTAACAAATATTCAACATTCACCTATTGGGTAGCAGGCTCTGTTGTAGGGACTAGGAGAGAACAGTGAGAAAGGCATACCACGTCCCCACTATTGAAAAGTTTACATGATAATGCAGGGAGAGAGGCAATGGACAAGATCATTCCAGGTAGTGATTACTACAGTGAGCGTGTAGGAGAGGTAGGAGAGGCTCCCGCCACTGCCGCAGCACCAAGGAGGAACATTTGCACTCAAGCCCAAATAATAAGGACCCAGCTATGACAAGGTCTGGAGTTAGTGTCATTGTTAGGGTGTCCTTCATTTAATAATATTTATTAAAGGTCACAATTGGAGGACAAAATTGTTTGACTTTATCCTGTACAGGTTGATAAAAAGAAAGACTATACATATCCTTGTGTACCCACATGTGTCTTTGACACAAAATTCAGCAATTCTTTAAAGCCCCCTGCTTCAGTGAAAATGCAAATTTTACACACACCTGGTATTATAGGAGGAGCACCTCCCTGAATAATCCTTATCAGTCATGTCTTTCCACCAAAATTCGGTCTTTAAACCATGACCATAGGTCTTTTCTTTTGTCCTTTTCCCAGACGGCTTCAAATTGCCATCTTCCTCTTTTCCTCCTAAATCCCTTCCCTGATCCTCACCCTTTACAACTCAAATGGGTCCAACCTTCATTAGTTTAGTCTTGTCCCAGAATCTATGATTAGAGTTGTCTCTCCACACCTATCAAAGGTACAAAACAAACAATGGGTCTTGTGGAAAACAGTAAGATATTATAGAAAGCAATGACAATCCTTATTTCCTATTTATTCAGGTACCAGAGGCCCTGTGCATGAAATTTGTGCACTTGGGGGGAGGGTCCCTCAGCCTGGCCTGCACCCTCTCACAGTTTGGGTTCCCTCAGGAGATGTCTGCCTAAGGGATCAGGCCTAAGCTGGCAGTCAGACATCCCTCTCGTAGTCTGGGGCTCTTGTAGTCTGGAACCCATTGTTCCTTACCTCCGCTGCAGCAGAGGTAGGAGAGGCTCCCGCCACTGCCGCTGCACTCACCAGCTATGAGCTCGGCTTCTGGCTGAGCGGTGCTCCTCCCCTGGCTTCTGGGAGCACGCTGACCACCAGGGGGCAGCTCCTGCATTGATCGTCTGCCCCCTGGTGGTTGGTGTACACCTAGCAACCAGTCGTTCTGCCATTCAGTCGATTTGCATATTAGGGTTTTATTATATAGGATTATATTAACAACCTCACCACAAAAGGTTATCATTGCTTTTCCATGAGATGCCCCTTATTGAATTTCTCAGAGTTCTCAATTGGCTTCAGGGAGTGAGAGAAAATCCTTAGTCCAGTTCCATCACAGGCCAATAACTCATGACTCCAGGGATTCTTTCCTCCTTTATTCTCACTAACCACTGTATATAGATCGAAGCCCCCTGAAGGGGATTGGGCCCACAATCTGGGCATGTGCCCTGACTAGAAATTGAACCAGCAACCTTTTGGTGCATGGGATGATGTTCAACCAACTGAGCCCCACTGGCCAGGGCAGACATTTTTTTTTTTTTTTAAAGTGCACATATATGAAGCTCCTTGAGGATAAGGATTCCATTTGACTTGCATCTTCAAAAGAACCTAGTATGTTGCTTTGTCCTAGAAAATGTTCAGAAGTATTGGTTGAATTGATATGTATTCTATGTAATAAATTTAAATAGTCACTTATTGGATCAGTGCACTTTCTTCACGCATTTCTAGTCCAGTGATCACATAGTTCCAGTGGTTTCTCCCAACATGATGTAAGTTATAAATTGAGATTATGTTTATTGTTGTCTTCAGCAATTCTAAAAGTTGAGGTAAACATGAAGATTAGAGAGTCACCGAGATCATACAGAACTGTGGCATTAGAAAAGACAGTGTTTTGTCCTAGCTGGTTTGGCTCAGTGGATGCAGGGGTGGGCAAACTGTTTGTCTCGAAGGCCACAATGGGTTCTTAAACTGGACTCAGAAGAAGGAGCTGTGGCCATCTTCCCCGACGTTTCCATGTTAACACTGCTGCTGGTGAAGGAGCAGAGGGGAGAGCAAGAGAACCCTCCGCTCTTTCGGCTCCGCGGGCCGGCCGGGCCGGCGTTTGCCCATGGCTGGATAGAGTGTCAGCCTGTGGACTAGGGGGTCCAAGGTTCAATTCCGGTCAAGGGCACATGTCTGGGTTGTGGGCTCAATCCCAGGTGTGGGGTGTGCATGAGGCAGCTAATCAATGGTTCTCTCTCATCATTGATGTTTCTATCTCTCTCGCCCTCTCCCTTCCTCTCTGAAATCAATAAAAATATATATTTGAAAAAGAAAAAGAAAAGACAGTCTTTTGTTTTGTTTTCCAGATTTTCTGGGATAGAGATTCATAAATTTTAAGTCCATGAAGTATTAAATTCTCTTTAAAATATACCTGAATGTTGTTTTTTTACAGTGGCAAAATGTCTCTCTCTCTCTCTCTCTCTCTCTCTCTCTCTCTCTCTCTCTCTCTCTCTTTTTGTAAAGACACCAATCATATTGGAGTTACTGAACTAATGGCAGAACTAATTAAAATAAAAAAATGAAATCAGTAATTTATTTTGTATACCTATTTCTCTAGCTCTGTTGGTTATCATTTAGGCCATATTTTTGCTTTACTTATTTACCCTTTACCATTCAAATTTGATCACTAAAGCAGTTTTAACTTTAATTCAGTAAGACAGATTTAATGCTACAAAAGTTAAGAATGCAAATATTTCCTGGAGCATTATCCATTGGGAATTTGCTTTGCTTCCTATCTGTAAGAACAGGCTCATAATAATGTGAATATTTAATCTTAATTATATGTGGTACTTAAAAAACCTACACACACTTCAGAATTTTGTCAACACTGTAAAATCTCGCAGAACCATGGGCTGAAATAACCAACATAACATCCTCCAAAAGGATTCTGAAAATTAGCATCTATACTAATAAAAGGGTAATATGCTAATTAGACCAGGAGACCTTCTGGGCAAGGCCATGGTGGTGGGGCTGAGGCAGAGGTGGTTAGGGGTGATCAGGCAGGCAGGCAGCTGAGTGGTTAGGAGCCAGCGGTCCCGGATTGTGAGGGGGATGTCTGTGGGATAGGGCCTAAACCGGCAGTCGGACATCCCTTGAGGGGTCCCAGATTGGAGAGGGTGCAGGCCGGGTGAGGGACACCCCCTCCCCCCACATGAATTTCGTGCACCGGGCCACTCGTTTAATGTGAAATTCATGCCCAGGTAAATAGATGAATAACCTAAAGAAGCAGTTCATATTTCACATGGATGCACAGCATAACTTCCACGTTCTATAAACAAACAACCTATACAGTGAATTTTACATAATCTGGCAACTAAAAAAACATTTAATTTTCATGACTAAAACAAACTCCATATGTTACCAAAAAGTTCTGAGAATTAAAACCAATGCTAAAGCTACAAACAATTATTATTATTATTTTTCTCTCGTGTATAAAATAAAATATTTCCTGTGATGTAATTCTAGAGATTTTATATCTGTGTGTGGGCCTGAGACAAATGCTGGTTTAGATATCATGACCTTCTTCTTCTTTCTTTTTAAAGTTTTTTATTGCATTTGAGAGAGAGGAAGGGAGAGGGAGAGAGAGATAGAAACATCGATGAGAGAGAAACATTGGTTGACTGCCTCTTGCACACCCCTCCTGGGGATGGAGCCTGCAACCTGGGCATGTGCCTTAACCGGGAATCAAACCCGTGACCTTTTGATCCATGGGCCAAAGCTCAACCACTGGGCCACACCACCTGGGCTGTCTCTTTTTTTCAAACTTTCTAATTTATTTTACTTTTTAAAAATTTATCTTTATCATTGAAAGTGTTACAGATGTTCCTTCCCTCTCCCTGCTGATCCCCTCCTTCCTCAGCCAGATGGGTGTGGCCTGGGGAGACAAGAATGAAACCAGCAGCCTAAAGAAGGGCCCTGCCTGATCTGATTCAGGATCTTTGCCTTCTTGCCTCATCCAGCGCCTCGGTATTATCTCAATAAGGAGGTCTTTCCTTTC
>NW_006283588.1:5585119-5618100 GCF_000327345.1 Myotis davidii
TCTCCCTTCTCTATTTCAAGCATGGATGCAGATTAAATGACTATTACAGCATTTGCCTTTCCAACTTACTCTCCTTTTTTCTCACATCTATTTTAATATTTCTTAAACTACTCTTCTCTAATTTAGAACCAACACCTGCCCTTTCATTTTCACATCAGCTGCCCTGTTTGGCATTTTGGTCTGCTGGGAAGCTCGGATTATAGGAATCATTTGCTTTTATTGAGGTGACTAGAAGAGCAGGTCCTATTGTTTATGAAATGTTAAAAGCAATGACCACTCTCCTCACTTGGCTGCTTGGCTTGTATTTGTCGATAAACAAAGTTTATCAAAACCTCGCAGACGCTGTTCCTATTGAGGAGGAAGAGGACACATGAGGGAAACAGCTGAAGAAATGCATGGATTTGAGGACGAGCGAGCAAGGACAGAATAGAGCATTAATTGAGACATGGCCATGAAAAGAAATTACACAGAGAAAAAGCTCAGTTACATATTTTTCAATAGTTTGTGTCAACTGAAAACGTGAGCGTTTTCTGCATATGAGTACTTACGCATGAATTTTTAAAAATATACTTTTTATTGATTTCAGAGAGGAAGGGAGAGGGAGAGAGAGAGAGAGAGAGAAACATCAATGATGAGAGAGAATCATTGATCGGCTGCCTCCTGCACGCCCCACACGAGGGATGGAGCCCGCAACCTGGGCATGTTCCCTGACCGGGAATCGAACTGTGACCTCCTGGCTCATAGGTCGACGCTTACCTAGTTGAGCTAAGCATGCATTTTTTAAGCAGCGTTGTCATCACAAAGGTTTGAAATCTGTGCATTGTGTTTCTTCAGTGCACACAGCACCTGGCAGTGCTGGGGTCTTAGAGATGTATGGTTGGCATGGGGCCTGTATCATGTCCTTGCAGCGATATGACAGTGTTAATTGTTAACTTCCACCAAGATCGCTTGTATGCCCCTCTCCCGTGACTGGGATTGCTGCCCAATTTCTATTAATCCAAACTCCTAGACTCCTAAAAACAGAGCTAGAATGTAACCCTGGAGGTGACCTTTGTCTTTTGCAGACAGAGGTATAGAACCAAAAATTCTTCCATCTATGGAAAATTAGAATTAAGAAAGATATATTTCACGCGTGCCCCTTTTCTGGCTGAAAGCTTATTAATATCTCTGAAAAGAAAACTAAAAAAATAATAAACCTTGTAATTAGAAGACGTTGCCTGAAACACTGTGAGAGCGAATCATCTGACCCATTTTGTTGTTGCATTTAGCATTTATTTCTGAGACACATTTCTAAATGTACATGCTTTGGTGCTTTCATTTCTTATCCAGGAGCATCAAAACCCCAAAATAACAATCCAATGGAATACTACTCAGCCATAAGAAAAATTAAATACTGTCATTTGCAACAACATGGATGGATCTTGGAAATATCATGCTAAGCGAAATAAGAGAAAAAATGTCCAAGAACCACATGACTACTTTTTTCAGCACAGCAAAGGCATATAAATATTGGTTAGGGGTGATCACCCAATTAAAACCAATGCTAAACCCAGGAGGGGTGAGCTATAAAACTAAAAGCAACAAATGAACAAACAAACAAAAATACAAAAACACTAGACACAGACAGCAAGCAGTATGGAGGTTATCAGAGAGAAGGGGGGAGATAGGCTAGTAAAAGGTAAAGAAGGTCAAATATATGGTGACAGGAGAAGACTTTGGGTGGTGGGCACATGATACTTATACTGATGCTGTATCATAGAATTGTACAGTTGAAGCCTATATAATCTTATTAACCAATGTCACTCCGATAAACTTAAAAAAAAAAGAAAGACAATGGAAGATTCTAGCCAGTAGATTCTTCTCAAACGTTCTTCCAACATTTTGAGGTGGACAAATCCCAAAGTTGATGATTATGTGGGTTTTGGTACATGTTTCATGTAAAATAAATAGCCCACCCTTCTCTGCAGTGTGGACATCTAGACTAACGCAGCATTCTGTTGTTAACACGGAGGTCGCATGGCATTCTAGGTAGGATGGCCATTGACCTGCTGTTGAAATTCTGGGCTTTAGATGAATGAATAGAAAGCAAACAGAAGTTTCTTATCATTCAGCTTTTATATTTGCAAGCACATTGGAAAACTATTACTAAGGACTGTTAAAATGGAAAATATTCCAAAGCTCCCTGAAAAGGCCAGCATTTGCAAATTATACTCTCTTAAATGGCATGCTTTTCAGTGTGCACCATCATTTACTTATCTTGCTCGCAAGTCAAAAGTTTCTTGTACAGCTACTAAGTTAGATTTGATATTTTTTAAAAAAGGAGAATTTAGTGTAAAAAATCTAAAAGAACATTAAGAGGCTCTTAAAAAAAAGCATCTCGTTACATAAGGATGGCATCACAAAATGCCATCTGGGTGTTAGAACCTTCTTTTTGTTACACACTCTTATTCTTCCAGCAACAAAACTGTCCAGGGCCCTGTTCCTCCTAAGTCACCCCTGGGACCACACTTACCCTGCAGGCCTGTCTTTAAAAAAGGCTCATGGTAGCACTGACCACAAAGAGGGAAAGAAGGAAAAGAAAAACAGCTGAAAATAGTCACCTAGCCACACCGTTTTAAGTGACTCATGACTTCCCCATCAACAAAAAGCTACTCGACCTCTTCAACGGCAATAAAAGCAAAACACCTCACTTTATGAAGGAGCAGAGGCCTGTTTGTTGCAGACATTAGACTGTTAGTCCTGAGCGTGGGCCTGAGAATTGATGCTGGCCCTGGCCCAGGTAACAGTGATCTTCCTGAACTCTAGCCTGTGATGCATACAGCCCACTCAGTGGAATCTACTATCATCCTATAAAGAAACCTATAGACAGACCAATGTAGTTCATTCTACTAGATTGCCCAATGGCTGGAATAATTATGTATGGCCTAGCCTTACAGCTAGTTATGTTATTTTACACTGTCACACTGATAACTATTTTACAATTTGCTGGGTTTTTGATATTTTATTGGTGCATAATAACTGTCCTCACTTATTACGTTTATCACTGCTTTACAGAGGCATGAATACATTTCAATTAGATTTGTATAAAATGCTGAGTCGCAAATTCTTTTCAAATAGAACGAGCAGGTCTATCATCTTAGTTCAACCCACTCAGATAATTTGATCCATTTGACTTAATGCACATGTAAAACAAATTGCTTTAGTACATTTGCATATAAAATAGCGCCAGTCCTAAAGGCTCTAATATGAACAATTAGTTCTGTGTTTTTATCTCGCAGAAACACTGGTTTCCCACACAACAGAAAACAACACTGTAAAGTTGATATTTCAAAATTATGTTGGGGAGGAAATGGTACAAGACATAAACAGTCCTCCTTTTCTGCTTTGCGGTTCAATAATGAAAAGTTCCCTGGACCATTTCAAATATATTCTAAAGATATTTCTTGCAGTTATTAAAATTAGGAGCATTATAAGATCTTGCTGCAATTCTGAGTTTAACTCATTATTCAGATTGAGCAAAATTTTTGCTGGAAATACCATTTCATCTTGGAAGGAAGCCTTATCTTACCATGCAGGTCTGCACGAGCTATCTTAAAAAACCACAGAGTTCATGCATCCCTTGTTGAAACAAACATATTCGAATTTGCTCTTAATGGGCCCAGAAAAATCACAAAGCCTGGCTAGAGTTTATTTAAAATAAATATGTTAGTATAGTAGTTTTTCCTTGAGTGAAATGTGTTCAGCATATCTGAGTCATCAAAGAAAGAATATCATGTTTGACTCTTCAGTGTGCCAGTAATGCAACCCCGTATTCATGAAGCTGATCACAGGAATTTGTTTGCATCAAATTCATTATTAACTTTTCTAACCTGGAATATGGTATAGCAATATGTGTGGCTTGATTTTTTTTTACCAATATTTATATGACTGTGGACAGCTCTGACCTGCTTTAGAAATTAATATTAGAAAATATAACATTTAATATGTCCCCTAAGAATACTTTCTTATTCTCCACCAATCTCAGCACAACAAAGGCACATAGTCAGTAGCCAATAAATATTTATTGGTATATTCATAAAAATCTAATCAGTCATTGGAATCATAGAGTTGATACCAAAATAATTCGGGGGATTCAAACAATTTTTTCATGACCAATCCAGCAAAACTGTACTAGAATCTTATTTGATTTAACATGATTGAATGAAGTTATATTTGGCATTTTATTTTAAGCATGTGTGTGTATGAATCTAGGACAGGAAGATCATCTGAAGCAGATAAAAATTCGTATATTAGCTATAGGAATGATATTTATTTTTTGTCTATTGAATAAATTAATAAACATCATAATAATTTAGACATTTCTCCTGGTATATATATATATAACTCCAAGATGCTTTATATATTGTCCAAAAGTAGCATAAACTTTGTTTTGAGAAGTTATTTGTTTCTGAAAACATTGCTTTAAAAAGATAAAGCTCAAATGAATGCATTACACAAGATACTTTGTGGTAACACCTTAGGAAATTAAGTGACAATACCTTTGTGATGCATTGGCACCAGACAAGATAACTAAATATTTAATTAGTTCATTGGAAAATATCAAGAATTCTCTATCTTAAAAACTTAGTTACATTTTTCTGAAGTTGTCTTAAATGCTGTTATTGTAATACATGTATATTTTATTGTGATAAGAAGACAACATAAGATCTACCCTCAAGAAACATTAAATGCACAGAGCAAAGTTATTAACATAGACACAATCTCGTACAGCAGCTCTTTACAACTTATCCATCAGCAATTATTAACTTGAAGGTAAGTTTAAAGAAAAAACATTTAAATTTATTTAAAAAGGAGTATTTTTTAAATAATTTTTTAATGTGGCTGCTTTTTAATCTTCAGATAAAATTATTCTTTATTGAATAATTGTTTTTATTTTTAAAAAACAGCAAGTAGTATGTCTTCCTATTGGATAGTGTCTGATGAGGCATATGATTTCCATAACTCTGTGTTTTACAGACTGGTTAGTATTAACTTTTTGCAATACACACTTGTTATGAAAATAAAGGCTCATGGCAGGCAATTTATCCATCTTATTTCTGCTTTTGTCAAAACTAGTGAAACTGAACATTTGATGCTATGAAAAATACTAATTTTCTTCAACTGCTAAATTTGCTTTCTCAGGGCTTCAATAGATAAAAAATGTTGATAAGAAACAGTGTTGAGCCAGGTAGCACTGGCTGTCATTTGATGACACCTTTGTGGGTGTTTATAATAAAACCAGGAGCACCCCTCCCCCTGCCCCAGGTCTAACAAGTTATGGAGGGACAAGGGAATCTATTGTAATTTAAAGTAAGCAACTGTCAGTCCTCCTTGAGAAGTTTGTCAACCATAGGGAGTCAGGTGTGGAGGCCTTTCTGTACTTTTCTTACTAGGTGGTGGTAACTGTGTGTTGGTTAAAATGCAGTGTTCAGTCCAGGACACAGCTAGCACCTGGCTGCTGGGATGATAAAGAGATGATACCTAGTGGCAGGTATGTGACTTCAGATAACAACCAGCTATGCTTTTTCAATAGCAAATGTTTTATTTGCTACATGAAACTCATGATGGTCTTCACCGATCAGTCCCTTGCTAGACTATTATATGCTGTTTGGGACACAACTCTAAGAGAAGCTTAAGTATTTCTTAAAGGGAACAGTTGACAATGACCTTCATACACTTGAACTGATTTGATTCCCTTTCCCACATAGGGACACATAGTTAAATAATACTGTTAATATTAGAAAACTAGAGGCCTGGTGCACAAAATTCATGCACATGAGGGGGTGGTCCCTCAGCCTGGCCTGCACCCTTTCACAATCCAGGACCCCTCGGGAGATGCCTGACTGCCAGTTACTGCAAACTGGCAGTCGGACATCCCTCTCACAACCTGGGACCCCTGGCTCCTAACTGCTTGCCTGTCTGCCTGCCTGTTCACCCCTAACTGCTCACCTGCCTGCCCGATTGCCCCTAACCGCCTCTTCCTTGGCCCCTGCCATGGTGGCTTCATTCAGAAGGATGTTGGAATGACTTCTGGAAGGTCATTCGGTTGTCTGCTCTAATTAGAATATTACACTTTTATTATCATAAACTAGAGGCCCGGTGCACAAAATTTGTGCACACGAGGCGAGGGATTCCCTCAGCCTGGCCTGCACCCTCTTGCAATCCAGGACCCCTCGGGAGATGCCCGACTGCCAGTTTACTGCAAACCTGCAGCTGGACATCCCTCTCACAATCCGGGACCACTGGCTCCTAATCGCTCAACTGCCTTCCTGCTTGATTGCCCCTAACCACTCTGCCTGCCCTTCTGATGCCTTCAACTGCTCCCCTGCCAGTCTTATCACCCCTAACTGCTCTCCCCTTGCCGGGAGCCGGTCCATCCTTGCTGTTTCAAGGGACCTGGCATATATGGCATACTGTTCTTAATATGTTTGGTCACCTTCTTGGCACTATGTGTTTTAACCAAGGTCACCTCTCTGAGAAAGGTTGTTTCCCCAGGTAGGGATTTTCCCCTGAAGTTAGGGAGGGAATAAAACCTCTTAACTGCCAGGATAAAAGCATAATCGGAACAGGAAACCATACAGCAAACAAGTACCCCAGTTTGTGGCTCAAAGATGTTATAAATTCACTAGAGGCCCAGTGCACAAAATTCATGTGGGGGAGGGAGGACATACATCAGCCTGGGCTGCACCCTCTCCAATCCGGGATCCCTTTCGTAATCTGGAACCACTGGCTGCTAACCACCCCCCTGCCTGCCTGCCAGATGCCCCCAACTAGTCCCCTGCCAGCCTGATGGCCCTAACTGCTCTCCCCTGCCAGCCCGATTCCCCTAACTGCCTATCTGCTCTCCCCTGCTGGCCTGATCCCCCTAACTGCTTCTGCTGGCCTGATCACCCTAACTGCTCTCCCCTGTGAGCCTGATTGCCTCTAACTGCCTCTGCCTTGCCACCGTGACTTTGTTCAGAAGACGTCCGCTCTAATTAGCATATTACCCTTTTATTAGTATAGATGAGGCAAAAAAAATAAATTGCTATTTTGCACAATTTTTGTGCTCAAATTCATATACCACTTGGATTTTCACATGGTCTGGCAGGCAACTGACATATGTAAGGACAGACTAATTCCGGAGAGGAACAATTGAAACTTTCATCAAAACTTTGATTTACCAACCCAACAAACTTCCCCAAACTGTGTTTCAACACATATGAGGGCCCTTTTATTTTTTGCTCAAATAAGTATAGAAAACATTGGGTTAAGGTTAAAAACATTCTTTCTCAGAGGGCAGCATTCCTATACACTGACCCCAATCCTTAGCCGAGGGCTTGCCTTTGTGTGTTTGCCAATCTGCTGAGGCCATGATTGTCTTCTTTTGCATGTCTGCTCAGAGTGGCCTAGTTACAGCTTAGAGTTGATGACTTTTAACCTAACTTAGTTTCACTGCTGCTAATTCTCATACTTGGCTGTTCTTGCAACTTCTCTTGTTACAAAACTGTACAGAAAGAGAACCCCCTGCATCTTGTGAAAAAGAATGGCTGATATATGCAGAATCTGACAATGACACAATTTACTGGGTTTGATTAGCATTTCTAAAATTAAATTATTTTAATATTTCTCCAGCATAACATTGTGAGAATTAGCATACCTACCCAATTCTTAGGTGATAATTCAAGGAAACTGTGACCACACAGTTCACCAATTTTTGTGTATTTCTAAGCAAAATGAACATTTTAGGAAATAAATACAGTGGATGAGGGTCAAGGGATAGAGGGTTCTTCTCTTTTAAGTCACAATGTTGCTGAAGTTATTATGACTGGGGGGAACTTCTAGAAAGGGT
This sequence comes from Myotis davidii, assembly GCF_000327345.1. Classification (NCBI taxonomy): domain Eukaryota; kingdom Metazoa; phylum Chordata; class Mammalia; order Chiroptera; family Vespertilionidae; genus Myotis; species Myotis davidii. The sequence goes on from NW_006283588.1 coordinate 5,592,990, forward strand.
ATATTTGATCATCCCTCTCCAGGCCTAATGGAAACTTGGCCAATCAAAATCTGAGTCAGAGTTGTGATCTTGACATCCATGTACGGAGCAGAAATGAGCCAACTGCACTGTGTTGAGCTCACAGTGACTCTTCCCCAAGAATTCTCAGGCAGACCATTGTGACCAACACTCATCGTCTTCTCTGGAGAGTGAGCCCTGTGTTTCCAGGGTGGCTTTCAGGGATGCTTTGATGAGTTTTCTTTGTTTCGACTCCAGCTATACTGTGCATTTAAGTTTTCTTTTTTTTCTTCCTTGTTAAAAAGAAAACAAACCCATCATTAACTTTCCTAAATGCCAGTCTGCTATTGTTTCTACTCAACAGAGCTAATAAAATGAATAGCATTGGGAAGTTTTCTGATGGGTGTCTTCTCGATGATTATTACTTTTGAATGCCTTTAAACTTATGTGAGATGGGGATGGCATGCTATCAAACAAACTCTTGCTCTTTTTAGTGTTTACAGATAGATAAGCTCAGCAAAGAAAAAGAAAGTTCTTTCTTTCCTTTGTAATTCATGATAAAATAAGACCAGATTGTTTTGGCAGTTTTACTACTCATTCTATATTTTTTTTCTATGTTGTCTAGAAACAAAATGAAACAGAACATAACAAAAGCTGTCTCCTATGTCTACATATCACTGATTTGTCTTTACAGAGTTGTAGACTAGTTATTGTTTATGAGTCTTTCAAAATTTGTTGTCAATATATATTAATTTTTGACAGAAAGGAATTTACTATTTTTTAAACATACTTCTTTAATAATATTTATTCTTAAGCTAATTATCAGAATTTTAATTTTTTAACAAAGAACCAATGCAGATAAAGTAAATATCAAAGTAACTGCTGTTTATCTAGTCACATTCTAATTGTTAACTTTGAAGGTGTTTAAAATATTCATTGAGAGTAATTTGTAGCTTGGTCATAGGTATACAATAGGATTCACTAACTTTCAAACAGATTTGAAAACATCTGAAAGTAACATTGCTTTTACCAAATCACAAACACTACAAATTAATTTTTCTGATGCACAGAAGTAATAAAAAGGGCCCTGCCTGGTGTGGCTCGGTTGGTTGGCCATCATCCAGTGCACTGAAAGGTTATGGGTTCAATTCCCCATCAGGGCACATGTCTATGTTACAGGCTGTATTCCTGATAGGGGGCGTGTTGTAGTTCACATCTATGTTTCCCTCTCTCTCCCTTTCTAAATAATAATAATAATAAATCAATTAACAATATACATCTTTAAGAAGTAATAAAAAGGAGTAAATACCCTTGCTGTAGGTTATCAGCAAAGTCTGTTAGCTGCACCTGGAGAAGGCATCCCAAATCTATTGAACTCCACATTTCCATGGCTCCCCCTTAGTTCAAGGCATTCCATCCCTCTCTTCTACTACTGCAAGCCCTGCTCTCTGGCTCTCCGATGTGCCTTTCCCTGCCCCAGTTCTATCAAAAACATTAATAGGATTTTATCACAACCTGAGAAAAACTTCCATTGATTTCCCTTTACACTTAAAATAAATCCAAAATCTCAAGTTTGACCCACAGTTGAACCCACACTATATGATGAAATGCTTTTTCTTGCCTTCTGACTTCATCTCACATTGACCTTCCCCATTCTTTATGTTGGCTCTTACCTGGCCCCCTCTTCTCATATATGCTGAGCTTCTTCCCTTCTTAGGACCATGACACTAGCTATTTCCTCTGCCGAGAGCTCTCTACCCTCAGAGTTTTCCCCAGTTCACTTTTTTTTTTGTGTCAATTCATCTCAACTCAATGTGTTTTGGGGGAGGCCTTTGCTAACCACCCAACCTAAAATAATGCCCTTCACAATTACTCCTCATTACTCCTCATCACATCACTCATTATTAGTTTCCTTAAACCATTTATCTTTATAGTCTCTGAATTTTCAGTTTGTGGTTTGTTTGCTATGTTTCTGGGGAATGAACTTCAGATGATGTTGGCAATACTAGATCCTCAAAGGTTAGATCAATGCCTTGTACCGGGATACATTTTTTAGATTTAATCATTATGACACCATAGTTTACTCTCTCCTCCTTGACCCTATCTTGAGAATATTCTACATTTATTTTTGTTGTTGTTGTTGAGGGGGGAGTTCTTCTATTTTACTATCACTCACCTCAGTCTTTTGAGAGCTGTTCCTCTTTTCTCCAGCTTCTCATGTTGGAATGTGCCTGGGTTCAGAGGTTGATCTTCCTTTCTCCTCTCCACTCACTCCCTCCCTGGATGAACTCATCCAGTCTCCTGGCTTTATAGACTATCTGTGGTAGGCTGAACAATGGTTTCTTATAGATGTCTATATCCTAACCCCCAGAATATCTGAAGATGCTACTTCACATGGCAAATAGTGCTTTGCTGGTGATTAAATTAAGGATCTTGAGATAGGAAGAGTATCTTAGATTATCCAGGTGGATGAAGATCCTTGATGGTTCTGGCTGGAGTAGCTCATTTGTTAGAGGGTCTCAGGTTCAATTTCCTGTTTAGGGCACATACTTGGGTTTTGGGTTTGCTCCCCACCCCAGGTCAGGGCACATGTGGGAGGCAACCAGTCAATGTGTCTCTCTCATGTTGATGTTTCTCTCTCTACCCCTGCCTACCTCTCTTTGGTTCTCTCTGAAAAGCAATGGGAAAAAAAATATCCTCAGGTAAGGATTAACAAATAACAACAACAATAACAACAATAACAACAAATCCTTGATGATCAGCCCTGCCCCCATTTCTCCCAGTTAATCTCTTCCTTCTCATCCCATCACATCAATACTCTGTTCCCTGTTCCTTGAATAATCATATTCCCTTCACAGGGTCTTTATACTGGTGTTGCCCCTGCTGACAATTCTTTCTTCCCTTCACATTCAGATAGATAGATAGATAGATAGATAGATAGATAGATAGATATGTTCCCTATTATTTCACACTAGGAAAAGTATTTTTCATCTTTTATGCCTTAGTATTTTATATCTGAAAATGATTAAAATTCCTACCTCATATAATCAATGTGAGAATGAAAGGAAATAAAATATTAAAGTGTTGTGACAAGTGGCTCAAACATATGCATTAACAGTAACATATTATAAATGTTAGCTAAATTAGATTATGCAGCTATTTAACTCTATTTCATCTAATGATGAAGGCACATTAGATTTATTGTATGTTGATTAAAACAACAACTTTTCATTGCTTGCAACTCTGTGCAAGAAACTGTATTAGATATGTAGAAATAACATCAGTACCTGCCTTCAAGGAATTTTCTGTATAGCTGAGATATGCATGAAAAATTAAATATCCTAATAAGTTCGTAAGAATTAAATACAAATTCTGTCACAACAGAAACACTTGTAACATTTTGAGGAAAGAGAATTCTCTCCTAATTATAGGAGACTGGCAAAATGTTGTCAAGTAGACAGTTTTGGAGTATTTATAGAATTAGAGAGAGGATAAAAGAGTGCTCTAGGCAGATGCAACTTCAGGGGCAAATATATGAGAAATTAGATAATAAAATTCAACAGAAACAATAGTACAACTGCAAAAGCAAAGTAGAACATGCACTGAACATGAAACGAAAGACCTTAGGTTCATTGGTTCATGGAGCTCTTTATAACCTTATAGAGAAGGTAACATCACTACCCCTGTTTAGTGAGGAGGGCAAAGCTGAGACAGATGATTTGCTTAAAGTTGTTAAACTAGCAAGTGCGGGCCTACCATTTAACCCGGATCTAAAGGACTCTAGATCCCAAGCTTCCTCTCCTCTTGTTTTCCCCTAAATAATCTTTTAAACATGATACCATTTAAGTTCCTCAATAACTAACCCAAGTCAGTGTGATGCAGTCAAATTATGCAAGACATTTCATGTGATGTTGGACTTTTCGTTTTCTCTTGTATAAAATGATGAGTCCATTGCTATTTGCAGCAGTGAAGTGATATAATTTTTAAAAGTAAAAATAATTTTCTTTTTTACTTGTACAGGAATTCTTAAAACCCTCCACCACCACATTCCCTGTTATTTTAACAGCCAGACTGAATTGTTGTTACTTATAAAGAAAAGAGCCTAATGAACTGAAAGAAAGATTATATGAGAAAAATATTTTTTTTCATTTGCATTTGTAGAAAAGCCCACCACAAAGTTATGGCCAATATCATATATGGATACTTCTGTCAGAGATTCTACAGCACATTTCCTCTGTGTTTAAGCTTCACATATAGAGACTCAGCCCACATGCTTACACCATTGAGAAAACCCCCCACTTTATTTCATTGGATTTAGTTATGGCTATCAAGGAGCAATACATCAAGAATTATGCTCTTCGGTTAATTGTTCACAAAACAACAAAAGGGGCCAAAATTGCTTAGTTAAAAAGAAGAGACAAGATGAAGTTTATTCCAACCAATAAATCCATCTGTGTTCAAGCAAACAGCTGCTCCCCTTCCATTTGTTACGTATCGAAATGTCCATAATTTATTCGTCTCAGGATACACTTATACATCTGTGGAATCATTTATTTTAGCGTATCTAATTGTCTTTGAAATTAAATAAACCAATAAACAAGAGGAAAGATAAAACGCAAGGGAGAACTATGAATGTAGGAAAAGTTGTGTTGAGTAGAAAATAAATTCCAAAACTAAAGGATTTAGTCAGATGTTCAGTAATTACCACTGCATGCCTTGTCAATCACTCATGAATTTAAATCCTCTAAATTTGCATTTGTAGCTCTTTGGATTAGATTGCATTCACCTCCTAATATGTTCCTCCCTCTTTCAATTATCTTTTAAAATGTCATAGAAGCAAAGTTCTTGAAAAATAGCAGTATTCTCAATCTGCAATTCTTAGATACTAAGACTGTTTTCGAGAGTTCAAAGGTGAATTCCTTCGAAGGCTATTCCAGGTGGAGTTCAAATCTATATTCCACACAGTAGGCATGTAGTTTTTCATCTGCTTTTTAAAATTTTAGTTCTTATCCATTTAATGAATCCTTGACTTGTAGTTTTCTGGAATTGCCTCAATGCAGCTCTTACCAGGCTGCCCAGCAACCAGTGACAGAACAACCTACTGGGAATGTGCTGCTTGTCATACCTGAGGGAAGGGCCAAGGCTGCTGTCATTCATATTGGCAAGTCTGTTAGGCCTGGGGAAGTCACAGCCTTAGGTAGAAAAGTCCTGAGTTTAAGTCTCTACTTTATCATTTACTAACAATGGGATCTTAGACAAGTTATTTACTTTGTCTGGTTTTTAATTTACTTACTTGAATAAAGCCTCACCTCATGAAATTAAGTAAAACAATGAATATATACACTGAATGGCCAGATTATTATGACCACCCCATCAGTACAATGAAGTGAATTAGTTATGCAAATAATAATAATAATAATAATAAAACCTTGAGAGTATTTGCTTAGGAAGTTTTTAATGTTCAGCATTTTTGGAAGTTTCAATGAAGTACTGATATGGTGGTCATAGTAATTTGGGCCGGTCATAATAATCTGGCCACTCAGTGTATTTTTAATAAACATTTTCAAATTGCTTTGAACAATGCCTGGCACAATAATATACATTTAATAAATGTAAACTCCTATATTTAAACTGGAATCAAGCATCAGTAAGTTATTGGGTTGAAAAATTATTAAGACCCTTTCCAATTTGGGGGTTATATGCTATTTTTTACAAATATATTTTTATTGATTTCAGAGAGGAAGGAAGAGGGGGAGAGAGAGAGAAACATCAATGATGAGAGAGAATCACTGATCAGCTGCCTCCTGCATGCCCCACATTGGGGATCAAGCCCACAACCCAGGCATGTTCCCTGACTGGGAGTCAAACCATGACCTCCTGGTTCATAGGTTGATGCTTAACCACTGAGCATGCCAGCAGGGCTATATGCTATTTGAATGTCTTAAATTATTTCTCTGTAGCTAAAATCTAAGATTCTGCACCCAGTTTCAACGTGTGGGTTTTTTCCTACACCACAGAGCAATTCCCCAACACCAGCTAAGTGTCCAGCAATTTAACTCAATTCTGACACTATTTACCTGCACATAGCATCATACTCCACACGTGAAGGGTTTATTCCCACAAGACCACCAGCCATATCAGATGCTGACCACAAGTTCAAGTTGTTACCAGTGCTTCTGATGGAAGTTGAGATGCCCACGGTCTCCTCCTTGGTTTGATTAAATTGCTAGAACAGCTTAGAAAACTCAGAAAATCAGTTTACTCACTAGATTGCCAATTTATTACAAAGGATACTAAAGGATATGAGTCAACAGTGAGATGCAGAGATACATAGAAAGAAATCCTGTTACAGGGAGCTTCTGTCTTCATGGGGTGTGGAGCCTAGTACAGTGGCATATGGATGTGCTCTGGTTCCTCAATGTGGGAGCTCTCTGAACCCCAGCCTTCTGGGGTTTTATGGAAGCTTCCTCATGTAGGTATGGCTGACTGAATTATTGGCTATTGGCAATGGATTCAGCCTCCAAGCGCTCTTCCCTCAAGGGAAACCAATGAGTGGGACTCAAAGTTCCAGTCCTCAATTTTTGGTTGGTTCCCCTGGCAACCAGCTCCCAGCCTTAGGCACTTTCCAAAGGTCACCTCATTCGCATAACAAAAGACACCTTTATAGCTCATCACTTAGGACATTTTATAGGCAGGGTTTAAGAGCTCTGTGCCAGAAAAGGGATGAAGATCAAATATATATTTCTTATTATAAATTACAATATTACAGTATCTCCCATTGTGCACGTAACTTACACAGCCCTTTTTATGTATCTTTCCCAATGTTTCTTCTCTTCACCTAGATAATAAGTTCCTTGAGGGCAGGCACTGTATTATTGTATTATTTGTATGCTCCCTGGTGTACTAGGGAGCATAATTTCCTGTACAGAGCAGGCTTTCTATATCTTGTTTCTGTTGATGGTGACGGTATATGTCTTTGAAAGACTTCCTCCCCAGCTTGTCAGTATCAATTGATTAAGATTAAATGGATGTTTCTCTTATTCCTGTGGAATAGGATAGATACTTTGGAACATACAGAGTGGTTCTTAACACCCTAAGGAATCCCTTTATTCCCAAGGAACAGTTTACACATCAGAAACATCTGGATCATTAAATGGGTATTGACACGTTCTCTGCACAAATGTGCTTAAAGATTCCTAGAGTGACAACTTTGTACCAAATTATACTTCAATGAATTCCAGCATTTTAACACTGGAGGGCTGGGGGAAAATCACTTTTATTTTTCAGTTTTAAAATACAATGGGTAGTCTCAGTATTGCTATGAGGACAGAAACAGGAGGACCCAAGCGAATGCTGCAAACGTTGCCAGATTAGTCTAAGTTCCAAAGCATCCCAGTGAATTGTCTGTCACAGAGATCGCCAGAGGCGGAGACCTGCCCTTGAGTATCTCTCAAGCCCAGGTTTCCATGGGAGGGAGAGAATTTTATGCATGAAGGTCACACAGGGAGGAACCATCTCTCCCTTTTTCTGTGCTCCCCATAGTGTCAAGCAATGGGAAGAACAAAAAACATCCAACTTGTCTTACAGCTCATCGTGCAGTTCGCACACTGAAACTTCTATCTGCGGAGCTTGGTTTAGGTAATTCTGTGTGAAATTTAAAAAGTGCACTAACCCTGCCACAGGCAGCAATTGGAAGATAGTTTACTGCTCTGCCTGCTAAGATTTTTCTTTCCCTCCCAGGGCTGCCATCCTGTCTCTCAAAAGGAAGGATTTGGAACAGAAGGGAGGGAAGTGTGTCCTTTCTGCAGTCCCCCCTCCCCCCTGAGAGTTAGTGGTCCACTTCGAAACACAAGTGCTCTCCTGGATTATGTGGTCAAACGATGCATGTACTCCGTGCAGCTCAGCGCAATCGTCATGCTACAAGGAACCACTGACAGAGTGTGACCAAGGAGGTTTTCACATCTTACCTGTTCCCACCCTTTTGTTCAATCCTCATCTGTGAGTTTGCTTTCCAGTGCTACCTACCTTTCTGCACTGACTCCATTCAGAGTCTGCCCTTTCAGACACTCTAATTTTCCTGCATTTAACCTTTAAAAAATTGGCAGTTTTTCTCCTCTTTACAATTTTATGACCCTTGAGACCATAGAAAGCAGAAAATAAAATGACATTTATTTCCTCCAAATTAAAAAGAAAAGAAATTTGAAAAGACAACAGAAAACTAATATTGAACTGCCAAGGTCTTTCACATTAAGATATTCGATAATGAAATCAAAATGGATCATCAAGTATAGGTCAACTCATTTGCATTCAAACATTTCTTTAAAATGTGCCACCTCAGGATTTTCTGCAAACCCCAAATGCTTCTTATTTTGAAATACTCTCCTAAAACATACTATTTATATGAAGCCTTTGTTTAATGAATATTAACACGCAGAAGAATGTTAGGAACTGTAAGAGTAGCTAAGGTTATGACCATTAAGCCATAAATTATTATTATTCATTATATTTGTTTGGAAATAATGTTAAAGATCTTCACACAACTTATCAATCTTGAATATTGGGTTCAGGCATATGGCAGCAGGCTTTATCTCAAATAATAAGAACTCAAAGTATGGAGGAGCCATATTTGAAAACATGGTCAAGTATAATCTAGCAATGGAAAATACATTTAAAATCGAAACTGTTGGAAAATTCTAGCCTTTTCCAAAAAGAGTGTGTGTGTGTGTGTGTGTGTGTGTGTGTGTGTGCTCTCGTGTGCAAGTGTGCGCGCAGCTCGGTTTTAAACAAGTCGCTCATCCTAAACATGAGTCCTGTCCCCGTGTTGGACAGCTAGTTATCAACAAGGATGAGGACCTTACTTAGCACACTGGTCACAAGAGGCCCTGTTGGAAACTCTGGTCCACTGTTTTCAACATATTTAAACAATTAAAAATTATAGGTCACTACTCATTTTTATATTTTCAAGAATCATTATGAAGAAAGATAAACATATGATATTTAGAACCATTCTAAATGTTAAAAATTAGCAAAAGCTATGAGCATATTATGTAGAACAAGATACTGAGGTCCAGCTATGGAGGAAACTAAGTTTATAGCTGTCTTTGCCACAATTTTTTTAAAAAATATTTTATTGATTTTTTACAGAGAGGGAGGGAGAGGGATAGAGAGTTAGAAACATCAATGAGAGAGAAACACCGATCAGCTGCCTCCCACTAGGGATGTGCCTGCAACCAAGGTACATGCATGCCCTTGACGGGAATCGAACCTGGGACCTTTCCGTCTGCAGGCCGATGCTCTGTCCACTGAGCCAAACCAGTTAGGGCTGCCACAAATTTTTTATCTCACCAGATTGTATATAAACTGCTTGCTTCCACTTTGTTGGTATCTTATTTTTTAAATTAACATGCATTTTGTTGTAGTGTTTTGAGCAGGCAAGGACTATGGGGGCTGGAGAAAAAAGGGGCTTTCTTAAAATGTTCGTTCTTAGTCCATGTCATTGGGCTGTAATTTTTTTTAGAATACGTTGTCGATAAAACTCATACAGTGAAACCAGGACTACTTCTTTATAGTAACTTACTGGTGTTCAGTTCTCACTTGATTCTTGGTAGGACAGTAGCTGTCCAGTCTCTCTGTGAAGGCCTAGGGAAGCTTCTATAGGATCGATGCTCACCAAGGTTTTTAATTACCTGTCAGTAACTTTTGGGCCATAGTAGAAATGTATGAGATTATAGAAGATTAGTGTTTGACAGGTAATTGGAGGCTATACATGGACAGTCACATGCTCGCTGGCATGTATACACGTGCATATTGTATTAGCCCACCCAAGGCAGAGGTCTTCTACTAGTTGTTTTTTTCTCCAAATGAGTTCATGGGCCCACAGTAGTGGTAACTAATCCCCCATGAAGCATCATCTTCTCCAATGTTACTTCAACTCTCCTGCTTGAAAAAACCTCTCTGGGGGAAAAATAATGAACCCAGTTAGGAAGCCCTGAGACCTAGGAGTCTAGGAATCTAAAATGACTTGCGTTATTGGTGGAACACCGATTAGTTATGACACTTTATTTGAGGGAGGATTTGCGATCAATTTAACCTAATGCTATGTTGCTCCTGTCACTATTTTTGCTCCAAGGATGACATCCGCCTAAGGAAAGAGACAAATATCTAACCTGAAATTATTCATGAATAAAAGCTCTCCCATTAGGCAGCAATATCTAATCTTCCCTAGTGTCAATTTCCATCCTCTTTGTCCCTTGATGATATTTTTAATGAAACACCTGATTATGGTATTATCTTTACTGAGAAGCCAGCTCTTTATGTTTCAAAGAGTTGGAGAAACTTCAGTTTTCTTTGAGGCTGGCTATATCAATGCTCTATAATGGGCCTTTCCTGGCTGCGTGGGGGATGATGAGTGGGTCCATTTAAAGGCAATTCCCCCGATCTCTTACTAGAATATGGAAGGGAGTGAAGTCCTAGAAAAATCTGCTGACTTGGCAGAGAAATTGCTATTAAAATAAAGTGTTTACCAAGTGTTTATTACATTTTATGTTTGCCTCTCATCATAATCCTTCACAATGTGTTTAAACAATTAATTGCCATAATATCGAACTTTCTGAAGCTTGGAAAGGGATCCTGAGTCAATTGAAAGAGCTATAAATTCCTATTTGGGCAGGAGGGAGGAGATGTTTTGTTGTTGTTGTTAATTAATCATGTATTAACTTTGCATTTATTGAATGTTCACACTTAATGTGAACAATTCAATGTACTTAGAGAGACATATTTGACTATTATGGTCTTTTCATACATTGTGCATTCAAGAGTCGAGGTCTGTTTCTTGTTGATGGCAAAGGGTACAAGGCAGTGACTCTTGGAACTTATAGGTGGGAAAAGGGTTAGGAAATATTTTTTTCTGTGAAGAACTCTCATTTATTCTAACACTAAGTTCGTGTGTAATAATTAAGATATCTGACTCTGGCTCCATTACTCTCTACTTTATGTTCCCAGTAATTCCACCAAGCTGAGAATTCCTATTTCTCAAGCATACCCTGACCTGTTTTGTCAATTGTAATGAAAATATTTGAGTGCTTAGTCTCCACAAAGCACTTTATTCCATGTAATCATCACCTTTATTAGGTAAAAACCACCCAAATTTCACAAATGAGGAAAATTAAGACTTGATGATTTCAGTGTCTTGCCCAGTTAGCAAAGAGCAGAGGCAGTGTTTCCTTTCAACAGTAGTCTGACAGCAGAACTCTTTTATGTATCTATTTATCTATCATCAATCTATCAACGATCTATCATCAATCGATCATCTATCTATCTATCTATCTATCTATCTATCTATCTATCTATCTATCTATCTGGAATCTATCTACCTAGCTAGCTACCAGGAGGCTTGCTTTCTCTGTTATATGTTAGAAGCTATTCTCATATGTCCAGTAATCTTTGTTAATTGAGTTGCTAATCAAATCTTAGAGTCAGATGCTAAAAGCTTTTAGGAAACTGTCTGTGCCCAGGTGTGATTACTGATGGACGGGCCTCCCCATGGGTTGATTAGGGAGTCAGTCATTTTGTTGATAGATATCCAAATTTAGTACCCATCATTTATTTCCTTTGAGCCATTCTTTGCCTCAGTGATAAAATTGACCTAGGATGCCAGTGTCAGGGTGTGAGTCCGGGGCAGGGCTGGCTGTCACTTTCAGAACCCAGACATGAAGACAGCCTCTGTGAACCCCCTGTTGAGCTCCTCCGTCTGGGGCTGCGTCCCACCATGCTTTGTGTGAAGTGTTATGCTCATGCTTCATTATGCCCAGTGAATTCCATGTTCCTTTGCAGAACTGAACCTGAAAAAAATGTTCTTGTTCCTGTCCTTTCAGTATCTAGTACAGCGAATTCAGCACATTCTCAGTAGCTGCAACAATCATCAAGTGATGGTTATTTATGTTTCTCTTTTGTATGATCTTTCATACAAAAACTCTTTCTCAGTGATTTTTTATTTTTCATAGATTTGTTACATTATTCATTAGGAATAAGCTAAATAAATTAGATAAGTTTTACAAATTTCTGATGTCTACTTTGGGTAAAATGTCCATCAACACCAACAATCTTCATGATCATTATTATCCTTCTTTGATGAGGAACAAAAAGGGAACTTGGAACAGTGGTTCTCATAATGAGTGTGGTCTAAAACCCTTAAAGTCCCCAGGATCTTTCTAGCAGTTTCCAAAACCCTTTTATGGTGTTTGTGAAGTGAGAGCATTATAGTAATGAGACACTATTTACCATTTTCACTCTCATTCTCCCACAAGTGTACAGTGCAGTTTCCATAGGTTGAAAGATGAGGGATTTTGGAATGAATGCTTGGATACTCTTTTGTTTTACAGGCTTGCCAGTTTTAATTTTAATAGGATAAACATTGGTGGACACATAGCCCACATCTACAAAAGCACTCTGGAGTTCCTCAGTAATTGTTAAAAGTATAAAGGATCCTGAGACCTGTGAGAACGGCTGCCTTAAAGGAATATGTGCTTTGTATTTCACAAGAAATGCAACTCATTTCTAGTAGAAATAAATTGTCAACAGAGATATTCTGCGATCTTCTCAGTTTATTGTGCCTCCTTGACATGGAGTATTTTGGATATCAGCATCTCTCTATTTTAGTTGAGAAATTCACCATTCCCAAAGGATAGACTTTATGTGTCCAGCAGAACAGCCCCAGTTAGATTTACATTAACTAGTAAACGTTTTTTTATAAAGATAGACAGTTCTCTCTTTTATCTCTTGCATTCAATATTATTACAAAAATCCACTTGGGATTCCATTGATTTGGGGACACTTGATATTATTATAACTTCACTGTGAGCCCAGTAGATATGCCTATGCACATATTTTTTGCTGATGCCTTCCTTTAAAAGAATATATTTTTATTGATTTCAGAGAGGAAAGGAAAGGGAGGGAAAGAAACATCAATGATGAGAGAGAATCAGTGATTGGCTGCCTCCTGCACACCCCTGTTAGGCATGAAGCCCCAAACCGGGGCATGTATGTGCCCTGACCAGGAATCTAACCAGTGACCTCTTGGTTCACAGGTGGATGCTCAACCACTTGAGCCACACTGGCAGGGCTCCCTGATGGCTTTCGTTTCTACTTTACTTTTAGCAAACACAGTGACATCTATGGAAGTTCATCTCTTTGATATTCATAATGTAGGGGAAAAAAAGATTTCTTCCAAGGTAGTCTTTGAAAAAGCCCAGCTATAAGAATTACTGAATCCTTTTAGGTTGCAGTCTGCCTCTGATTATTGGAAGAATACCTAGAAAAGCTGCCAAATTTGACACCTTTGCCTGTGATACATACTAGAAAAAAATTTACAGTCTAAGATACTAGACTTTGAGCTACGTGTCTCTGAGCCAAACAATGTGTTTTTAGACATTTGCGCTTTACTCTCTTGCAAATTATGATGGGATCCTTCCTGTCAGTTTTAACTATATATTTAGCATGATAAGGATCAGAATAAATTCTGGATAACATTTTAGAGAAATTATCAGTGATTAGATTTTGAGGAGAGTTTTGTACGTTTCAAATAACATAGACCCCAAATTTTGACTCAAAAACACTAGATTGCAGGCTGTAAAAAATGGAATAAATAAAAGTTGATTTTTTACTATGTCAGAGTTCCTTAAATCAAACACATATCTGATAAGTGTGAACACTTTCCAATATCCCAGCCATTGCATTTGCAGCAGATTTTCTGGAGTTCGTGAAGGGTACCGATGGCTGCAGTTGAATCGATTGCGCAGCCATCCACATTGATCATTACGACAGCTGGAATGAGCGTCTCCGCCACCAGGCAGTTTGTTTATTTTATGTGTATAGACATAGCTTTAATTCCCAGCACAGAAGTCTCAGGGAAATGCTCTTAATACAAATATGTTTGTGACTGAGTACAAATTAAAGGGTCATTTTCTCCCATGCTGTAAGGAACAAGAGCTCAGGGACATGGTCTCAGCATGTTGACACTGCATTTAAGGGTTGTAGCCAAGTCCCTTATTCTCCACCGTACTGGTTGGAACTGGGCTCCGGGAAATCCATGCCAGGAAATCTCCTGCAGGTGCTTTTGCAGTGGGAACGGAGTGAGCCTCTGTCCCTGAACGGGAATAAAAAGCCCCAAGCATTGGGATCCTAATGATTTCTGAAGTTTCCCCATTTGTTCTCTCCACATCTGGTGCGAGTAAGGCCTGGATTATGTAAGAGATGGATGCCTCTAAAGAGATTGCCAACTGAGAACTCTTATTACTCTCCCCTAGGAGTTTCTTGTTAGGTACAGAGTCAGAGAACCAGTGGCAACACCAGCTAGGTGTGGATATTGAGAGCATTTGGGGGAAAGAGGTAAACAACATGTGCTGTCCGCATTCAGAATTTCTGAACTATGACACAGGTAAAATATGAAAGAATATTCACAAAGCATCTAGGAAAGAAAGCCTATGTAATAAAATTACTAAATCGCAAGTTACAGCCTAATCCATTAAACAATTAAAAAAAACACACTACAGAATCCACTAACACAAAGAAACTTGGAAAGGAGTGCTGGCGTTCATAAAAATGAAACTTGACTTCGATTTTGGTGAGCAGCGAATATGGAGAAACATAACTATTTTTATGTGACTCTTATGTGCCACTATTTCCATGAAACCCATAGGCTAGGTTGTCCTCTATTTCCCCCTTTTGTCTATAGACCTTCAGAATAAAATGACTTGTTTTTAGATTGTCAGCTACCAATCTTTGAACTTGTATTTGGCCAAATGTCCCTTGATTGTTCTTTCTATAGTAGATGTTGGATTTTGATTTTCATTAGCCTCAATTTTCTTTAGCCTCATAAAGATTGCCTGCTATTCATTCTCTCTCTCTCTCTTTCTCTCTCTCTCTCTCTCTCTCTCTCTCTCTCTCTCTCTCTCTCTCATCTTAGCAAAGTGGAAAACTCTGGGAAGACTACTGAATAAATGATACATTTTCACCTTTTCCACGACTTTCTAAATGGAACATTGAGTCACATTAGAGAAAAATGTTCCTCTCAGAAAACATCTGCCTTCTATATGTCCCCTCTATGCTTGGACAAGTCAGGAGGTCCTTGATGTCCTTCTACAGCAGCTCTACCTGAAAGGAGATTTGACTGGTGACTCGGGTCATTTAGAATGACTTTCTTATTTTGGATTCTATATCAGGCCTAGTTCACTCTTACAAGTTGATATAATGTTTGAATCTATTTGACCAAAGTGTCAAGGCTTCAGAGGGAGTTTTTTGAAGACTGAAATCAAAGCTGCTCTGACAAATAATTCAATATTTGCTCCTCATAATAACCAAAAATACAGTTGACCCTTGAATAACATGGGAGTTAGGGACACCAATCCCTCACACAGTTGAAAATTCTAGTGTAACTGTTGACTCCCTAAAACTAGCCTGTTCTTGACATTACTGATAACATAAACAGTCAATTATCACATATCTTGTATGTTATATGTATTTATACTGTATTCCTTCAATAAAGTGTTAGAGAAAAGAAACTGTTATTAAGAAAATCATAAGGAAGAGAAAAATATTCACAATACTGAAAAAATCTGCATCTAAGTGGACCCATGTACCTCAAACCTATGTTGTTCAAGGATCAACTGATTTTTTTTGGGGGGGGAATCAACTGATTTTTATATTTTATCTATGTTCAACTTATTTTATATCTATCATCATATTAGCACAGTATAGCAAACAATGCATGGAAATTAATAAGCCATTATTAAATTGAATTTGTTTTAAATATTCTAAACATATATTCAGAGACAGATAATGCACACACACATAAACACACTTCTAGATCTGATGTCTTTTCACTGTAATGCTTTGCATCTCATTCAGTGTGAATGATCCATTACTTATATACATTAGTTCTAGTAACACACTTTAGTCAATTAATGTCTTTTATGCAAGGCACATTTACTTTATCTCATCTCAACCAACAGCACAGAGTTGCTAGGGCTAGGGAATATGTTCAGATATTGATGCATGCGCATGCACACGTGTGTGTGTGTGTGTGTGTGTGTGTGTGAGAGAGAGAGAGTTTTGCTTTGTTTTGTTCTTCCTCTTGGTATTTCCACCTACCCCTTCCTTCCATTCATGAAGACACCACAATGTTGCAGGTGAGGCCATAGTTCAAAGTCTAAATTTGTGGGAAAAATTAGAATCCTCAGATCAAATAGAACTGCAAAAGAGAATATATATATATATATAATTAATATGCAAAGTGTCCCCTCAGGAGTTCGATGGCTTGCTATGATCTGTGCTGATCACCAGGGGGTGACATGGAACATGGTGGGTGACCATTGGCAGTGGAAGGACACTGAGGGAGCGAGGGAAGGAGGAGGCAGGGAGGTGGGGAACCTGATTGGCCCTGATCACTGGCCAGGCCTAGGGACCTTACCTGTGCATGAATTTCGTGCACTGGGCCTCTAGTTCATTGATAAAAGAAAAGTATTTTGGAGCAGAAAATAGAAGAGAAGGGCTGTTCTTCCACCACAAATGGGTGGGGATAAAAATAACATGCAGGACTCAAGGGAAAAAGAGAAAGAGGGATGTGAATTTTATTTTTTAAAATATTTATTTATTAAATTGGGGCGACATTGGTCAACTTGAACATACAGGTTTCAGGTGTGGGTTTCTATGTTACAAAATCTGTATATTGCACCGTGTGCCCACCACCAAAAGTCAAATCTTCTCTTGTCACCTTATATTAGGACCCCCTTTTCTCTCCTGGCAATCACCACACTGATGTTTGTGTTCATAAATTTCAGTTTTATATCCCACATATGAGTGAAATCATATAGTTCTTAGCTTTTCCTGACTGACTTATTTCACTTACTTAGCATAATATTTTCAAGGTCCATCCATATTGTTGCAAATGGCACTATTTCATCCTTTCTTATGGCTGAGTAGTATTCCGTTGTGTATATGTACTACATCTTCTTTATCCAGTCCTCTATCATGAGACACTGGTTGTTTCCATGCCTTGGCGACCATGAGTAATTCTGCAATGAACATAGGGGTGCATATATCTTTGCAAATACACGATTCAGAGGTTTTCGGGTATGTACCCAGGAGAGGGATTGCTGGGTTCTATTCTTGTGGTAGCTCTATTCTTAATTTTTTGAGGAACCTCCAGATTGCTTTTAGGAATATGTATTTTAGACTCCAAACATTAGAGGGGATACACGGAGCAGCTGGGCAGAGGGAGGTAGCACCAGCATCAATAGGATCTCCTTATCTCCAAGGTGGCAGAGAATCAACCACAACTGTGGTGCCAGCTGGGGCCCTTTGGAGTGAGTCAATGGCAATCTCAGTTGTTACTCAGGTACTGATGATTCAGGAACAGCTTCTCTCCTCACCGCCTCCACTCCCTTGGCAGCTGCAAGACCCTGAAACTGTACCATAACACCCTGATGGGCAGCATTCTCAACATGATGGAGGCTCATTGTTCTACCAGCCCTGTGAACAGTGTTTAACACTAGGAATGTGTGTAGATGAAAAACACACAGTTAAGTAATAAACACATTATATTCTTACACTTGGAATTTGAATCCTGGGATTCTTATCAGGGGTAAATTTTATTCTCCCCACATTAGAGAAGAGTAACCTCAAATTCAGAGACTTGAAATAACTTATTCAAGAACATTAGACTGGATATATACACTTTAATCTGTCTGACTTCAAGGATCCACAATCCATTTACCATATCCTATATAATAAAAGGCTAATATGCAAATAGACCACGCAGCAGAATGACCAGTTGCTATGATGTGCACTGACCACCAGGGGGCAGATGCTCAATGCAAGAGCTGCCTCCTGGTGGTCAGTGCACTCCCACAGGTGGTGCGCCGCTTATCCAGAAGCCAGGCTCATGGCTGGGAAGAGCAGTGGGGTGGCAGGAGCCTCTCTTACCTCTGTGGCAGCACTAAGGACCCCTCAGGGAATGTCCACCTGACGGATTAGCCCTGCTACCCAAGGGGTCCCGGACTGCAAGAGGATGCAGGCCAGGATGAGGGACCTCTCCGCCCCTCAGTGCATGAATGTTGTGCACTGGGCCTCTAGTTTTCCTATAATTCAGAATCAGAGCACTAGTCTCAGACCATTAAATGGAAGCAACGTGCATGGACAGTCCATGGACACTTGTGCTTGCGACTGGGAGAGTGAATCTGGTTTAAAAAGAGGAATGAGCAGCCTACAGATGGAAATTGAGTTTTCTAATTCAGTTTACAAGCAATAAAGCTGATGTTCTGAAGTCTGCTTGATTCCCAAGCTATTTCTCAACTGGATCAAAGTGTTTGGGACAAAGTGAAATGATTAATATAGCAGTATCCAACCATTCACTAACCGGCACACACAGGCACAGTATTTGGAAACAGAATAAAAGACATATTTATGGCTATAAAATCTATTCTCACTATCATCCCTCAACCAGGTAGTTCAGAAAAATGTATATAACATCATATAACATTGATATATGTACTAAAGACCAGACAAATTTGATGTTTTCAGGAAGCTTATAAGACTTTCATGTGTCCTTCAATGCAGTTTTAGAGAACATGACTTCCTTTATTGCAAGCTCATTTTGTATTTCCATCCTTTCTGAATTTTTTTGAAGCATATTTCTAGTTTTTATTTTAGCATTTCTTTTCCTTCAGAATATCTACTTAGCATTTTTGAACGTTGTTTTGTTGTGGTTTCTTATCTTAGCAACATTTCTTTATGTTAATTTGACCTTTTCATTTGTCTGTACTCCATCTTCAACTTGAGTAGTTCCTATTTTGTTAATTTGATGAGGTCAATAAGTTTTTAACCTGTATCTATGGGGATTTGTTGGTTGTGCTTTCTAATCTCATTCCAGTTCTTCCTGTCAGAGCCCTCAAATAAGGAAAGATCTTTCTTTTGGAAAGTGGTGATTATACAGAGAATGAAGCAGTAAATGAGCAATATATATTTCAGTCTAGACCAATCCAAATAAAAGTCAGGAAAATATTTTTTTCTATTGGTATATTTATTATAGAACATTACAGCACACATTCTAAAAATAATAATTGACATCATAACATTTAATAGAAATGTTGCTAAGATAAGAAACCACAACAAAAACAACGTTCAAAAATGCATTTATATTAAGGTATAGAATCACCATAATAAGCCTAAATATCAGGTACTATTATTTTTCCCCACTTACAGATAAGAAAATTGAGACAGAGATCACATACCTAGGAAGTAGCAGCACCAGGAGTCCCTATCTCATGTGTACGTGGTTAAAGGGTATAGTTAGTGAAATCCATTGTCAAATCTTTTTTTAAAATATATTTTTATTTATTTCAGAGGGGAAGGGAAATGGAGAGAGAGATAGAAACATCAGTGATGAGAGAGAATCATTGATTGCCTGCTCCTGCACACCCCACACCAGGGACTGAACCCGCAATGCAGGGAAGCATATGGTCCTGACCAAGAATCAAACCGTGACCTCCTGGTTCATAGGTCAACCTTAAACCACTGAGCCATGCCAGGCAGGCCCATTGCCAAATCTTAACGAAAATGTTATTTAAGAGTCAGATAAAAAGATCAAGGTTTATTGATGATAAAAGGTATGGGGTCATTTTTTCCCTCTTCAGACAAACATCCTCATCCTTCATCGATAAGTATAAGGACCCTTCTTACTCTTCCACTCTCTTTGGATGATGGCTCACCCACCTTAGGTTGATCAGAATGGATGGACTGACTCAAAGGTCACCACTTCTGTAACCCAGGTCCTCAATTTCACTAGAAATTCATCATCTCACTTTAGGGCAGAATGTGGTTCAGATTGTTAGGTACAATGACTGTGAAATCTACTTGAAAGTTTGGGAACTTTGGAATCGGAGAATCCAGAGAGCAAATATTAGCTCCACCACTAATTAGTTGAATTGTCCTGGATACACGTCTTTCTCTCTGATGCTCAGTTTCTTCTTTGGTCACATGGGAATATTTACCATTCAAAGTTTTGAAGGTGCTGAGAAACAGGGCATGCCAACCCAGGTACATAGGTTCTCAATAATTTTTAACATAATTCTACCCAAAGGAAAAATATTCTCACAAAAGAGGGGCACATTTATTGATACTTTATCCTAAATATTTCTCTCCAACAATAAAATATTTAAAGGATTTTTTTCCTGAGACCATAAATAACTTATATATGATAACCAATAATTTAATTAATTAGAATGGCTGAAGCTAATTTGGGGTGACTTAAAGACACATATAATTCACACATTATGGTCAGTGTTAAAGAATTAAAAACACAAAGTTGCTTCAGAGCTCTTGTTCTGATGGAGTGATTCTTTCCTGGGATTCCTCAACTCTCTATGTGCAAGAAGATAGTAATGGGGTTGAGTGAACTTATTAGTCAGTTCAGGATGCTATAACAATGATTCAAATAACAGACATTTATTTTCTCACAATTGTGGAAGCTGGAAGTCGGAGGGGGAGGTACCAGCATAGACAGGTTCTGGGAAGAGCTCTTTTCCTGTCTTGCAGATGGCCACCTTCTCACATGGACATTCTTTGGGGCAGGGAAGGAGTGGGAGGGAGAGAGAATGAGAGAGAGAGAAGAAGAAGAAGGAGAAGGAGGGGGAGAGGGAGGGGAGAAAGAGAGAGAAGACTTTATATGTTCTTATAAGGGCACTCTCTGCCAGTTCTTTAAATCTTATTTCTAACTTTATTATGAAGATCTCTCCCTCACGGCCTATTCAAAATTTAATCATCTCCCAAAACCCTACCTCTAAAACCATCACATTGGGGGTTAGAACTTCAACATATGAATTTGGGGGCCAC
This sequence comes from Myotis davidii, assembly GCF_000327345.1. Lineage (NCBI taxonomy): Eukaryota > Metazoa > Chordata > Mammalia > Chiroptera > Vespertilionidae > Myotis > Myotis davidii. The sequence goes on from NW_006283588.1 coordinate 5,613,873, forward strand.
ACAAATATTCAGTTCATAGAGCTATTTTAAACATTTTCAAACAGTGAAATGGAATTCGTATATTTACTCTCTGTAGAGCAAATGAGGCTAATTCAATCCACAAAAGTTTTCCCTGTAATTTTATTAACTCTGTGTAGTAATAGTTGTCTCACACTGATCATGAATTTAGATTGATATGTCTTATTAATAAAACAGAAAAAATATTGCTTAATAAAATTCAGTTTGATAGAAAAAATATTTCAAAATATAGTGTCTTTGGTGCTGCAAAGACAAACACTGATATTTCAGGACTGGTTGATAAAAAGAATGGTAGCCGGGAATTAAGGGAAAGAAATTAGCATTAGCCTGAGACATGGTGATTGTTTAATATCCTGGCAGGATGATATCCCTCACAATCCTTAACCCAATAACAAGAAATTTTCTAACAAAACATAAGGAATTTCTGAAAGAATAAAAAATGCATGACCAGTACAGTTTGTGGCTCAAGTGACCAGCTAGCCATGATAGGCCATTCCTTTCCTCTTCACTTACAGATTGTGGCTATCCCAGGACATTCTCCTTTGTTGTGGAGGTGGGCAATAGAGAGAAATAAATTTAGGCTAAGAAACCACAACAGGACCGAGGCAGAGAGAAGCTGGAGGCCAATGGTACACAGTCTTTAGTTAGTAAATATCTCATGAATGAATGTGTGAAGGCATGTCGGATGAGACGGTGATGAGTGCAGCATAGTACAGCGCTGTAGCATGGCCCAGTGAAGGAAGTACATCCTTGCAAGAGAGAATTGAAAGGGAAAGAAAATCAGGAGGAAGGACAACTGTCCCTATAAGGCTTTTATACCAGAAAATCAAAACGCTAGTGATAGAATATCTTGTTGTCAGGTAAAAGCATAGGAGGCTCTAAGTTCCCAGCTACATCTGCAAGTAAAATAATATCCTCTCTTGACAAAGTATTTACAGGGTGTTGATCTAATCTGTCTTGCTGCGTTTGCAGAGGCCTGAATATGTAACCATCCCAGTATGATGAGTCTCTGACTCACTCCCAGAGGTTTTTTTTTTTTTGTGGGGGGGTGAGGGGGATGGGGAGGTGGGGGAGGATTTCTGCCACTAAGTCCCACACTCAATAACAGCTTTATTTGTTTAGCCCTTACAGTTTACAAAGTGCTTTTCGCACATTTTCTCATTTGGATTTTCACAACTGGTGAGGCAGGAAGCTCACCCGGTTTATTCCTGCTACAGATAAGCAAGGGAAGGCTCATTTGAAAACATGGCCAAGATCAAGTTGCTGATTAAGGTGTAGAGTTGGACAGGTCTTCTAATTCCCAGGTCTTTCAGCGAAATCATGTTGACTCTAAATAAATACTGTTTGAATTTTTTCCCCTAAACTAGATCTCTTTTGTAGTAATAAAGATTCAATTTTCTTTTTTTTTACTTAGATGATACTTTATTAGTTTCTGTAATCAAACCCACGTAGATAAGACCTTACATATTTAATACAGTACATTAGCCTGTATAAACGGGAAATATATGTTAAATGTTTCTGGACCTATATGGCTGTTGATTTCTATACAATGCCAATCCAACATAGTACCGATGGGATTCTTTGTCCAAAGTTGACGGCACAGCTTACCAGGTAAGTTTCCAAGAATTCAATTTTATATATATTTGTATAAAAAGACTAATAGCAGTATATGATAAATCAGTAACATCAACAGCTGTTCCAGGTTTTGTAGGCACCTGACCAAAATTATAGAGATATCCAGCACACTCCATTTAAAAAAAAAAAGTAAAAAACAAATCTTCAGAAAACAGCCAAGTTCTGTTACTACTGTGATACCTGGCACCATTTTTTTAAATTAGCTTTTCAGTCATCAATTAGAAAGAACACATTCTAGAATAGCATTATTCAAAACAGCTGATAAAGCACGGTCACTGTGCATATCCTAAGCAGGTACGAGATGTTTCACATTCACAGAGATATGATACAGCACCATCCTGCATCTATAATACTAGAGATAATTCAAAAGGCATTATTTGAGACTTGATTCTATTTTTCCATCAGAAGGCCCGAAGGGTGGTACAACCCAGCTCTAATAAGAATTCTCAGACAGGATTTCTTTTCATTAGTGACACAGTTCTAGTTCCTCACTGCTCTTCATGAAAATCAGGAAAAAAAAACATTTTATTTTTATTTTTTTAAAATATATTTTATTGATTTTTTTTTTTTTTAACAGAGAGGAAGGGAGAGGGAGAGTTAGAAACATGGATCATCTGCCTCCTGCACACCCCCTACTGGGGATGTGCCCACAACCAAGGTACATGCCCTTGACCGGCATCGAACCTGGGGCCCTTCAGTCCGAAGGCTGACGCTCTATCCACTGAGCCAAACCGGTTAGGGTGGATAAAACCATTTTAGAAAGACCCCTCCCCCCTGAAAGAAACCTACCCCATTGGATTCACACAAAGATGGCTAATGGAGGCAAGCAAGACTCAACGTAATTAGTACTTTGCTGAACCTGTTGTGTTTGATTGGTGAGAACTCCATGGGAGAAAGGACATGCCAAGCAACACTTCAAAGCTTCAGGCCACTAAGACACAGCCTCGTTTCAAACAGAAGGAGCAGCCAAACGTTGCCCACTGGGATATGTTCAGGATGCTGACATCACTATTGCATCATCCTCTCATTCATCCAGGAAGAAGGGGGCAAAAGTTATGGTACTTTGATTGCTTCAAAAGTAACAAGCTGTCAGGATCAAAAACAGGGCTCCTCTAGCCCCAGCTCTCTTCAGTTCTTCACCACCAAGCCCACAAATGCTATCTCCATGTCCAAAGCGTGTATGGGAGCAGAAGTCACATCTGCTGAGTTAGCTAGGATCGGCACAGTGTTCAGGCCAGGCTATTCCTCTCCAGTATTATTTTCTTCTTTTTTCTAAGATTCAATTTTTCTTTATCTGTAGAAAATGAAGATAGACATTATTACTGTCAGACATTTGAGACAGTTGTTAAATCAACTCGGGCTTTAAAAAGCAAGATAAAATTATCCAGCATAATTGTGTTAACTTTTCTGCTTAGGCCATATTTTCTCTCTCTTTAATCATCTTAGGTGGGTCTCATTTCACTGTCTGGTTATTAGAATTTGTGGTAAGCAGTGAGATAAAGTTACCGTACTGTTTCTTGCAAACACAATCTTTCGCAATAAGATAATTATGGGTACAAAAAAATGAACAGTTAAGAACATAAGATCACCTATCTTCTACAAATAAATGAATAAAAGAACGTCTGATAGTTAAAGATTATTCAAATTGTTCTTTCACAAAGCGGCAAATTAGAAGTGAATAGTAAAAAATGTGTTTGAATATAAATCGGTACCAACTGTTTTAAAGAAAAGTTATTGTTCTGATAGTATTATGGTTTTAAATGGTAGTTCTTGTTTGCCCATATTAAAATAGGAAACTTTATATCCTTAGACCACATCCTTAAATATCTTACAACATTGTGTGATTATATGAAACTAGAGGCCCAGTGCACAAATTTGTGTATAAGTGGGGTCCCTAGGCCTGGTCCGCGATCGGAGTCAATTAGGGCCATCTCACCCAGTCCCAATCAGGGTTGATTGGGGCCAGCTGGGGGGGAAGGGAGAGACCGTGGGAGGTTGGCTGGCTGTGGGAGGTTGGCTGTGGGAGTGCACTGACCACCAGGGGGCAGCTCCTGTGTTGAGCATCTGCCCCTGGTGGTCACTGTGCGTCATAGCGACCGGTCGACCAGTCAGTCAGTCAACCAATTGTAACGGTCACGTAGGCTTTTATAGATATAGACTAGTAGCCCAGTGCACGAAATTCATGCACATTAAAAGGGAATTAATCAGAGGAATGTAATTTGGACTCACTATCTAATATCAATAATATGTGAGCGTGAGGCAGTCCATGTTTCTGAAATTCAATGACATGAATTTTAGCTATTACTTTGCCAAATAAATGGACTTTACATATATCATTTAAAAGAGCATTCAGCTTAATATTAAAAACTCTGGCTACCAAGTCAGGTCTGTTTTCAACTTTTTGCCAGTGTTGTAAATTGTTTGTAATATCTGCCCATTTGGGGTTGCATATCATGGTTATAAATGAATCGGGCTTGTCATACTTCGTTACAATTGCCATAGCATCCTGATATCACTGCTGCATATTTCTGGGACTACCCTTAAAAGATGATGAAAGTATTTTACCAATCGGCAC
>NW_006283588.1:5618375-5620870 GCF_000327345.1 Myotis davidii
GCATGTTATATGATTTTGTTAATTCATTGATTTCATGCATTAGGTTGTTGATGTTGATCATGAGTCTTTCTGAGCAGCCCTGGTTTTCTGGCATTGCTAATCTTTTACTTGTAGCTTCAGCTGTATCCAAAATATAGAGTTGAGCAAACTTCCGAGAAACACCATCCGAAGGGTGTAAAGTTTCAGTACGGTTATAAACTTGTTCATGTATTCTAAAACAGTATGGCCTATATCCTGACGGAGATGCAATATTTGCACCCATGCAAGCAAAAGCCAAAGAACTATTTATGGAATAAATATCTTCCATGAAATTTTTACTCTCAGAATCTTCGTTTGTCATTAACCTTTTAAAATATGCCGGGTAATCTAGAAAATGTATATCATTTGGACATTGGACAGACTTTCCCTTTGCTACAACATTGAGTAAATTTCCCATCAGATGTTTTTTCATCCGAGAAATTTAGTGATAGGCAAAATTCACATCGAACAGTCATTCCACCACAACTATGTTCGAGGATTGTATCATCATATACTCCATTTTCGCTGAGAATGGAGTTCCTACCGGTATGGGCAGTACTTGTTGATGACTATTCTCTAGACATATTCTGTCATCACCACCACCTTCTTTCAACTTCAAAGGCATGTTGGTCTTTAGACATTTTCTGTTGATAACACTGGTGTTTTTCGGCATCAGAGCAAAATCTTTCCAGTAGCTGGTGTTCAGATACATCCTGTCGCAGGCACCGCATTCTTTCAATATCAGACATACGCTGCTCTGCAGACACTTTCTGTCAATAACACCAGCATGTTTTGACTACAGAGCTATGCCGTATCAACAGTTGTTCTTTAGGCATAGTCCCACCTCTCTACTGTCACAGTCTGAGATGTAGGTGAATGAGAGTCCTGACTGTCAGGCCGCTGAGAGCTGTCTGACCAATGGCTAATTCTGGCTGATTCTGTGGGGGTGGGACTTCCGCCTCCCTGCTGTCAGTTTCCACAGATGTGATGAGGAAGCTGGGGTGAGAGAGGGAGCCGCGCCCTCCAAGCCACCCTCTCTCTTGCTCTGCTCTATGTCCAGCAATCTCCTGCTCTGCCAAGTCCTCCAAACCTCTCACTCTCCGCCAGCAAGGTCCCAGGAGCCTGTGTGCATGGCTAGGCGCGGGTGGCCTCGGTTGCCCGACCAGCAAAAATCCCGGGAGCCTTGGGTATGGCTTGGTGTGCCTCCTGTGGCTGGCGAAGGTGGCCTGTGACTGTGGCTGCCATTGCCTTCTTGGGAGCTTGACACCTGAGTATGCAAATTAACTGCCATCTTTGTCGGATAATTTGCATAGTCACTTGGATGGGCTTGTGGGTGTGGTTTCAGCGTAGTGGAGGGACGGTTAATTTGCATGTTTCTATCTTATTATATAGGATAATGCTTAGAAAAGCATGTTACCTATAACACTGTGGAGATATGAGTTAAGATCAATAATTGTACAATTTACACACAAACCTTGCACATATGTTTTTTGTTTGCTCTGCCTATAAAGTATTTTTATCCATAATTCATAGTCAAATAAACTGGGCTGTTAAGAAGTTAAGAATTTCCTCCAAATATCACATAGCTCCTTTGCTGAAAACTCAGGGAACAGACTCAATTTTTTCATTTCAGATTTGGGACTTGTTCCATTTTTTCAATTTTACCTTTTTATCTATTCCACACAATTCATGCATCAATTTCCTACCATCTATTCAAGCTAAACATGTAGATGGCATTCAATTTTTAAAGCTTGAGTCCCTCTTGTCTCCTCTGTACTGACAGACTATACAGGATGTCGTCCTTAATAATAAGAAACCTCCTTTTTTACACATTCAGAATATTAACATTCATAAGCTCACTACATGATTCTTCTGTCTGTGTGCCAGCATCATCTTTCACGTGTGTGTGTTGGACTTTGTTCTTTTCAGAGGAAATGTAGTTCACCATCTTTATTCAGCACTGGAGCCACTTTTACTCCCAAAACTGAATTATTACTGACAACACATGGGCACAGACCCTTGCTCATGCATCTGAGACTCAGATGGGATTCAAGAACGCAGTCCATTCTCCAGTTGGATGAGCCTCTGGAATTTACAATGACCACGAGTTGCATTTGCAAGGGCTGCAAAATATATATATTTACAGTAATTATATACAAATTAAAGAGCAGAAAGAAAATTACTGATATCTCATCTGCCTGATGCTACATGGTGAGCTTTCTTCCAGCTGTATCTTTGCCTGAGTTTTTCCCATGACTGAAGAGATGTTTACAGCCCACCTGTATTCCATTCTACTTCCTGAACTGAATGGGTTGAAATCTTTTATACAGAAGCTTTCAGGCCAATCCTCGCATGTGAGCTATGGCCCTGCTGCTGCTGCATCGTGTTGTTCACAGCACTGAGTCAACCTCTCTCCCTCTTTGTTCATCTTTGACCTGAATCATTTCTTGTGAAAGCAGCTACTTCCCCCCCCCCCC
>NW_006283588.1:5620901-5642448 GCF_000327345.1 Myotis davidii
CCCCTTTTCTAAAAATTTTAAAAGTTAATTGATACTCCTCAATTCATGGCTGATTTATATCATGGGTCCATAAAAGGCCTTTTTCTTGTTCAATAACTTATGAGTTACCTTTTCCACATGATCATCATTGCCAGGCTTAACATATTTTTGTGTGTGTGTATAAGACGCCCTCATGTATTAGAGACTCCCCCCCACTTTTCTAACCCAAAATTAAGAAATCACTATTTTAAACATGTTGCTGGTTTTCCTCTTAAGGCCTTCTGCTTTTTTGGCATCTTAAGGAGTTGTTCTTCCTGTTTTCTCCACTGTCTGATCCTACAATCCGTGGGAGGAGGTCCAAATTGTCTCTCTGCAGCTCTATTTCCATGCTCTTTTGCATAGCTGTTTACATTCAGTTTGAATTTTTCAGAGTAAGACAATTGCTTACCGGTATTTATCTTTTATTTTTTAACATCTTTATGGGCTCAGAACGCTCTGGTGTTGCATCTGTGCACTCTCCACCTCCACCTCCAATTATGGCATCAGCTGATGTCAGTAACAATAAGGCTCATGATTGGAGGAAGCCTGTTTAACAAGGTATGGGAAGCTATGCACTTGGGCAGCTCCCTCCTTCCCTGACTTCCCTGTATAAGACACCCCTTGATTTTCAGTCTAATGATTTTAGAAAAAAAAAAACAGCATCTTATACACGGAAAAATGTGGTATTTTGAAAGAAATTTATTTTTCCCAAGAAGACTTCAAAAAGCTAAAATATACACATTTATATTTTATATAAATGTAAAAATTTAGAAAGTCAGATAAGTTAAAAAGGAAGAAAATAGAAAATCTTGGTTTGCCATTTATTTGGTAATACATATTATTAAGATTTTGAAGGATATGCTTAATTTACTTACTTATCATTTGTGTTTGTGTATATTTTCAAAATTGAATTATATTGTACATAGTTTTTAAAAAATCTACTTGTACCAAGTAATTTTATAATGCGTTATTAGTTTTATATAACATCATTTTAAATGATTGGTTCATACTCCATTTTACACATCCCCCAGAATTAACTAATCCTCTGTAGTTGAGTTCCAAAATTGGGTTTCCCAATTTTATTTGCTATTAGAAGCAACACTTGATGATCATCCTTACAACTATATCTTTCTCTACTCTCATGTCTGTTTGCTTTACTAATTGGTATTATTACTAGCAGTGCATGAGAATGTTTGTCTCCCCTATCCACCTCCTGCTCTGTAGATAGTAATTCTTGAGCTTGATGAAAATCTGGATTTATCTCCTAGGAAAAACTACATGCCCATGTAACCAATTGCTAAATATATATAAAGCACCTATAAAACATATATGCATCAAATTATTTTTATTTACCCCCAATATTTAAAGGAGGGTGTTTCACTGACAAACATCAATGTTTTAATTTTTTCCTATTTCATTTATTTCCTGAATCTTAAGATCTTCCTGACACAAGAACAGAGGGAGATGTGATCAAAGAAAGAAAACACTGGCAGCATTTATTCTCTGTTCATTTGAGAATTAAAGAGATATGTGAGGAAATATGTATGAATGAAGCTTAAATATGCATTTAAGAAGCTCTAAAGAGCTTGAAAGTTACATGGAAAAATATAACGAGTCCTGAACTATAAATGGATTCCACGGAAATGAAGGTGACTTGTATAGAGGGTGGGTATAATACAGATTGATTACAGTTCCTGACTCACTCCGTGGACCACTGAGGAAGAAACTGGATCCTGAATGAATTTAAAGCCTGGGTGACATTAAAGAAAACCCACAGAGAGCAGAGAGGAAAAAGAGATCATGGGCTATTCAGTGTGTGTGTGAATGTGTGTGTATGTTGGACCAAGGGAGTAGTGGAAAAGAGTGTAAAACAAGTATCATTAGCATTTATTTTAAAATTTTAGGATTTATTTTTTTCTGAAAAGATCTGACTACTAAAAAGGAGTTCAAAGATAGAAGTGCGTCTGAAAATTAAAGAATTGCTAGAACTCTGGTGAATGCTGTTCCAAATGTATTTTATGCAAATGAAAGTGAAAACAAAGACATCAGCACGAGTCGGCAGGAGGGCTCTCCTGTGATACTCTATCAGAACTGACCAATATCTCCCATGTAATATATTTCTATTTAAAAAACCCAAAATCCTTGCACTGGAGTTTACTATTAGATAAAATGCTTAAGAATCTTATAATATTTTAGGATGAAGAAAACATCTGAAAATGTTAACCGATAGTCCCTTTATAAAGCACTAGAATGGGCACTCTTGAAGATTAAATTCTAGTCTGCATCCTCAGAGAAAAGAACCGTGCATAATCATTAGAAAATAAATGAGTTTTGTGCCGAATATTCTTTTGTGCAACATAACCAATATGTGTAATAGTCTTAATCCTTATTTATATAAAGATTTTGAAGGTAGAATTAATCCACAGAAAACATTAGTGGCATTAACCATTTCCCAAAATGATCCGTTCAAAGAAGAAATATAGCAAAAAATGACTTATGGTTAAAATCTATTATTTGATGCTAACTCTGTTAAGAATGGAATTGTAGCCGAAACCGGTTTGGCTCAGTGGATAGAGCGTCGGCCTGCGGACTGAGGGGTCCCAGGTTCGATTCCGGTCAAGGGCATGTACATGGGTTGCGGGCACATCCCCAGTGGGGAGTGTGCAGGAGGCAGCTGATCGATGTTTCTCTCTCATTGATGTTTCTAACTCTCTATCTCTCTCCCTTCCTCTCTGTAAAAAATCAATAAAATATATTTAAAAAAAAAAAAGAATGGAATTGTAGCCATACTTTGCTATCGACAGCTGGTTCATTCAGGTCTTCATATTATCTCACTCTCTCTGTGGCTCATTTTCATTCACTCATCAATGACTATGTGGAGGTCTTGAGTAGCCCACAGAGCCCTTGTTCACCAGCTTATCCCTCATTATGGCAGACCCGGAGCTGGTTTGGAGGTAGATTCTGGCCTTGCCTTTCCTGGGTATTATCTGAGCTCACCGCTTTGCAGAAGGCTCATCTATGGTCGTGCAGGCTGCAGCTGCCTAGTTCTACTGGACACTGTTCACCTTGAGCTGTACGATGTGTCTCTTCTCTCTGTCCAGAGGTTTGAAATACCATCTATTTGGGAATGTTTTTTTGATTAATCTCATTAACTTTCAGGAGAGAGTATTTATCTTACCTTTTACCTGGTTGATTTCCAAAGTCAATGACAACATAGATATGTACAATGCAGATGTAAACCCGTGATAAAAATCTTGAACTCTCTGCTCTTCCTCTTGATATTGAAAAGAGCTCCAAGGAGCCAACAGAATGTGCCTGTACTATTTAAAAAAATGTGGAGGAAAGCCAGAACAAATGAGAGGTTCTAGAATTGTAAAGAACATGGGACTTTATTGATTTTGGAGCATGATGAAAAAATTACCCTGATAGAAGGAAGTTGAAGAGTGAATAGATGGGAGAAAATAGAATTAACATCCATAAATCACTTATTTAAGACTTTTAGGAGTCATAGGAAAGTTATAAAGACTAAAAAGTGAATCTTGGGGTGGTGTCTTTCAATTTGAGAAGACCTTTGGGGCATTAATGCATGGAAAGAAAGAGAGAAATTGAAGATACTGAAAAGGGAAAGAAAACACAGATGGGGATTCGGGCATTGAGAGGGAATGTCGCTATGTGCCCAGGCAACATGTTGGCCGTGGTGAAGCATGTCCACCCCTGCTCTGGGAGGCCTGTTGGGGTAGTGTCCAATGCCTCTGAGTCAGTCTTTAGCCCCAAATGCATGTTGTTAGTAACAGGTAGAGCCTTTGTGAGGCTTTTGAAATCCAGGGCTATTTCCCCTGGGCTTTCGGTTTTAGAGGAGCACTACGAATTAAAACGTGACTTACATCAGGTAGGTCCATCAAGTTGTATTAAAACATAAAAGAGACAGCTGAGGCTTCCATGAATGAAATTTGCTCATCATCCTTCCATCTCTTCTCTCAAAACACCACTGGGACGGTATCTTTCTACTTTTCCATGCATCTCAGACTCTCTAGGAATATCTTCTCCCCTCCAGGACTGCCTTGCATGCTCCCTATGTCTGTCTGGGGTCTGCCCATAGAAAACATTCCAGGGAGTGAGCAGGAAGCAGGAGGAAGCAATAGCTGAGCTCTGCCTTAGGGCCTGCACAGCTCTGGCTACAGCTCCCAGGGTACTATGTGAGGAAAGGAATGCTCACTTTCCAAAGATAAACAGTTTCTTCCCTGGCCAGTGTTTCTAAGTGGTTAGAGCGTCAGCATGCACACTGAAAGGCCGTGGGTTCAATTCCCAGTCAAGGGCACATACCTGTGTTGCAGGTTTGATCCCAGCCCCAGTCAGGGTACGTGTGGGAGACAACCAATCAATGTGTTTCACATTGATGTTTCTGTCTCTTTCTCCCTCCCTCCCTCCCCTCCACTCTCTCTAGAAAATCAATGGAAGAAATATCCTCTGGTGAAGGTTAACAACAACTACAATGAAAGATGAACAGTATCATTTCTGAGATAATTTTACACAACCAAATAGAGGCTAGCACGTAGCTACTAGTACTCATGTTTGGTCCTTTTTCCAGGTATAATTTTTCCTAGCATTTTGAATGTATGAATCTTATAAAATGGATTTTTCTTTAAAAAAGAATTGACAAGAGGCAGGTGAGTGACAATGAGGCAAATGGGCTTAGTAGTTCAATCATTATAAAATGAAAGGGTGTTTAACCTGACAAGACAGCTAATTTTAATTGTATGGGAGGGCAGTGCTTCATAGGGCAAAATTCCTATTTATATTTTAAAGGAAGCAAATTTTATTCTGAGCTCTGACTTTCAAAAATAAATATATTATTATATATAAAACCCAGAGGGGCCTCTCTGCTCTCACCATCAACATGGAGGAAGCGGAGTTCAGGAAAAAAATGAAGTATGGGCACATAAAATTAAGCCTTTTGATGTCTTTGCAGAACAGAACCGATGTCTAGGCATGAAAAATGGCTCCTGCCTCCTGAACTATTACTAGAAACTTGCTTTATCAAGTATAATAAATAAAAGGAGAGAAATGTTAAGTTAAAGAGAAATATGAGTTATGGACAGTGACATGCTCCATCCCAAAGATTCATAACATGAATTTTGTTAGAGTTATATTACTGTGGAGAAAAAAAGAGACCATACATATAGTGGCAATGATTGTCAACTGCTTTACAAAGCAATAGAAATAAACCTGACACAGTACTAAAAGTAGGAGCACCTTGCTGTATTAGGAGAGTCACAGCTACCCATGAGTATCTATGATGGGCTATCCATTGTCCCAATACTTGACTTCTGTTAGCTCTAATTTTCATAGTAACTATAGAATTTAGAAATTATTGACCCATTTCCTACCACGCAACTGGGCTTTGAAGAGAAACTATGGTCAGATACTTTTCATGTGCAAGTGCCTGAACCCCAAAGACCACCATCTTTCCTCAGTCTCTCAGTGCCTCCTTCTATTGTAGGGTGTTGCTGTTTTATGAAAGGTCAAGGTCAAGTGTGATAATAGCCAAAGCAAAGTAAGCCAATTGAATACAAAATACCACTTCCTGTAGTAACTAAATTTAAGTTTTAAGCAAAGGATGCACTTTGAGATGAAGTCAAATGTTGATATCAGTATTGGTGTCTCCAAAAAAGCATGACACAGAGATGTGGGGGGCGGAGCCTAGAACAGATAGAGGTCAGCAGGATAGAATAGCTCTGAGCCCTTTCCCTTTGGATGCCCCTTCACTCACCCCTTCTCCGGCAAATCGCCTGTGCTGAGTCTGATCTTAAGACCCTTTAAATATCTCTCCCAAGCAGAGCGCACACAGTTAAGTCACGACAAGGGGACGACAGTACTGGAACATTCTACCACCACATCAGCAGTCTAGCCTAGGCAAATCATCTCATGCAAATTCCCTTCCCACTTTACTCTTAAATATAAACGAATAAACCCTTTTCATATTAAAAATGTTGCTACCCATATTGTGGTTTATCAAATTTAGCCTTAATATTATCTGGATCTCTACAGAAAAAGTTTGTGGATCCCTGCTTTAGATAGATGAGGTGATTTGGATTGGATCATTTTTATGTTAAATAATCTTAGCATAAATATAACTGATTTGGAATGGTGATTATTTTTTTTTTTTAGTATACATAGGTATGGGCCAAAGACATTGAATGAGCTTATGTCTGGTACCTGTTTTCCCTGGTGGAATCCCATTAAGTGCCTTGGCTAGCATTTCTGAAGACACATGTAGTTGTTTGCTAGTAGAAAATGTGTGCTGACCAAGTTTCAAAGGTCTTAACTCTGATCTTTGTGCTCCAACCATGAGATCATCTGCTAAATTATTCTTTCCAGAATCAGACTGGCAGACCAACCGTCTATTTTCTTGTTCAGAAAAACAGCAAACAGACTGACTTGCTTCTTTCATTATTCACAAGTGAGACCTCATCAACTACTTTGTCAGACCCCCACGCTGACAGTCCTGACACACGCTGCACCTAAATTCAGCATCAGGCCTGTGCGAACAAGCTTCAAAGGCAGCTTCCAACTCTACTGTCTCTTTGGGATTAGAGCCTAGAAAGCCCCCAGGGACGCGGTGGCTTCTCGGGAGAAAAGTCGGGCTTCACTCTAAGTGTGAAGGAAGCCCACAGAGACACTGAAGAGCAGTGATGTTTGAAGTTGCCACTGAGTCTGATAAAGCCCTCTTTTCACAGCCCTTGGGATATCCCACCTTCTTTTTTTTTTTATTGCTTAAAGTATTACAAAGGGTATTACATATGTGTCCATTTTCCCCCCCGCCCTTGACAGTCCCCTAGCCTCCCCTATCCCCCAGTGTCTTATGTCCATTGGTTATGCTTATATGCATGCATACAAGTCCTTTGGTTGTTCAGCCAACAGGTCATTTCATGATAAGCCACAACTGGGCTTCACGGTGCTGTTATTTCCAGCTGCAGTTCACTTGTGAAAGCACAAGTGGGAACATCACCAGTGGAGTTGCCTGAGGGCAAACTAACAGATGCACGGAGGCAGCACAGGGGGAAGGAAGATCATGGGCATGGGGACCCAAAGGACCCGCGTTTAAACTCAGATTCTGCCATTTCCTCATCGGAACTAACCTCTCCGTGTCTCAGTGCCTGCCTTAGAGAGTGTGGATCCCTGCTCTCCATAGATGAGGCGATTTTAATTGGACTATTTCTATCTTAAATAATCTTAGCATAAATATAACTGACTTGGAAAGGCGATTTTTTCCTGGAAGACAGGGTGTTTCTCCCAGGGTTGATGCAGTTACATTAAATGTGATAATATAGGTAACATACCTTGCTGCATACCCATCAGGTGTGCAATAAACATTATTATTAATTATTTTATTATATTATGCCAACTACTAGGATTCTAAAACTTTTTTTGTGTATTTTGAGACACATGATACAACCAGCCCAAAGAAACACTATATTCTTTAAAAAATCAAGAAAACACACACATACACACAAACACCTGCTAAATAGGGCAAAACCATCCAATTTGATCATAATCATAATGTTATGATTCGTCTTTCTGGCTTATAGTCCTCATCAGCAAAACGAGAAGATGAACCAAATGCTCTTTAGGGGTCACATCGAATATTCATTTCTGTGATATTCATCTCCTGATCCCTTTATGGGGATATTTGTGTATAGCTCACTGGTCTCGATTATCCAGTCCCCTTATTCGTTCTCCAAAATACCTTTGTTTGGCTTGGGAAGATCTTGTCTGCTTTAATACTTGTATGAATATGAGATTTTGGAAATGTACTTTTAACAAATGATGAAGCCTCATTCAGGTTTCCCTCCTGCCTTCTGCTCCAAGCTGCCCCTGGCTTCCTACCCGATGTGGAACAGCTAAGTCCCATCATGCCCTTCTGATGACAAGGACAAGATTAAGCCACTCTTCTCTCCTCTCCTCTTTTCCTATCTACCTTACTCTCTCTGTACCCTCCCTTCTTCTCTGGGTGTTACATCACTACTTTCCCAACGAACTGCTCGCTTTGAGCAAATCCTGCTGAGTTGTAGACTGCATGTGGGAATGAAAGCCAGAGATCCTGGACAGTATTAGCAATTAGCGGTTCTGTTTAATCGTATCAGTGTGAGAACGAAACATACCTAAACGTTGATCAAGTTCTTGTCCAGAGTCTGATTGTTATTTGCACTTTGTTTTTGGTTTTCCACTGGCTGATTTCCCATGCGGAACTGAAGTGGCGTCTCTGTTCTCCCGAGACGGCATGCTCCACTCTCCTTTTTATGTCACATGGCAAGCTATTATTATGAGCACAGTAATGAACAAAATAAATCCTCACACTGTAGGCAGATAATCTCTACTGCACGAGATAATTATCAGATCTCGGGGGAATTTGTTTTTGCACTTACTTCATAATGATGGCTCTCTTCTCGGAAGATGCTTCATCACGTCTAATAGAATGTAATCACAAACCATGGTGGGACATGCAGCACTTGTTTAAAATCCGTCTCCTAAGAGGAAAGGAATGGGGAAAGTTAATTATATCTAATGGCTCTTGATCTCCCAAGAGGATAGTCTTTCCTACCTGACAGAAAACAGTGGTTTGAGAAGCCAGGAAATCTGATAAGTAGCTTAACTTTTTTTTGTAAAAGGTGAGTCGTCTACTTGTATTTTGTGTCAAGGCTACTATCTACTATTAAACGAGAAGCACTCAGAATTGCCTATTCCTTAAAGAAAAACTGACAAGCAGGACGGGAGTCAAGGCTAGCACTCTAAAAATAAAAGAGGAGGAAATCTTTTTGAATCTCAAATCATATAACATTCTTCAAAGATAGGTTTTTCACTTCATCATAGCAACTCCCTTGAAGGTTTTACATATAGGCAAATATAGCAGATAATGAGTTATTGATCCAAAAGGAGTTCAGGAAATGCAGAGCTTAACTCAATTGTCTATTTTCCTTCAGAAGGTACATTGATGTGGTAGGAGAAGGGGGGGGTGATCTATTGATCCATCCCCCAGATCCCTCTGACCTACACTAATAAAAGAAACAGAAAAAAAGATGGATACATTCTAAGCCCAGTTTGCATCTAATAAATAATCCTGCAGGGAGAGAAGGACTTGGCCTCCCCAGATCTGATGTCATTGTCATGACATTCTGCTTCGTGATCCATTCTGAGTTTTATCAGCACCACATGCAAAACAGAGCAGTTGAATCTTTCACCTAAAAGCCAACACTTTCCATATGGTGCTAAGGGGAGTTCAGGGGGTTTTATCTTGCTGATAAGAAAAAGGAATAAGGATAATCTTTCCCAAGTTGTTTCCTTTTTACTTGTTTCTGAAACAAAGTGATTTGGGAGTAGAGGTCGTAGCGGGGATTCTTGCTTCTAAGGAGAGGTAGACTACTTTACCTCTAATGACACAAACAATTTTAAAACTTTAATTTGGATCCTACCCAAGTCAGCCATAAAAATTAAGAAGAGTATTACAGTGAGCTGGGAAAGAAAATTTCATTATCTCTATAACTTAGACTTGATTTTAGCATATTTACCCATCTACTTAACAATCTTTCATTGTGTACTTACTATGGATACACTCAAAGTATCTAACATTGTGGGGGTAAAAGATGCATTGGCCACACTTTAATTCTTTGGGAAAAATAAACAAGTCATATCACAACACAATGTAAAAAGCCCTACAGTGAACATACAGCCTGAATGCTAAGAGGTAATACAGGAGAATCTACATTTTCAAGGAAGTTTCCTTGAGATCAGAGAAGGCATTAGTTTGCTGAATTGAAACAACAGAGTCTGCCTTAGACATCCAGGTGGAATGGAGGTTTAATCTGCATGTTATTGTTTGTAACAAGCCATGAAGTTACTCCTCCAAACTATAGATGTGAAAATACAGGCAACAAGTGGGAATTTAAGCCAATACTCTGATAATAAGTTGACATGCCTTTGCCTGGTCTTATTTTTAAATCTATTTTAAAAGATTTTGTCAGTAGCTCAAAGACTTTTTTAAAAATTGATTTCAGAGAGAGAGAAAGGGAGAGGGAGAAAGAGAGAAACATCTATGTGAGAAAAAATGGACCAATTTTTTTCTCCCATATGTGCCCTGACCAGGGATTGGACCACAGCTTGGGCATGTGCCTTGACTGGGAATCAAACTTGCAACCCTTCAGTTCATGGGATGACACTCCAACCAACTGAGCTATACCACCAAGGCAGTAGCTCATAGACTTTTATTTGTTTCTAAAAAGAACTTTATTTTGAATTAAAAGAGAAGAAAAAGTAAAATGATTTATGATTGAATATTGTGACTTGTTTAACTTTCACATGTGAGCCACATCTCCCTTAAAGTTCCATTCTGCTGGGATACCCAATGAAGTGGCAAACACTTGCATGGTCCAGGACATGCTGGACTCATCCACCTGCACTTGCCTATAAGATGTCGCTGTCATCGGAGAGCCATCACTGATTGCTGTTCAAGTCCTGCTCAGACTGTGCTGTCGGGGCCAGTGGTGCTGGGCATGCAAGGGTATAGGAAGAGAGGTACAGCTCATGGAGAGGCAAATGCATGCATGTACTTCATTGGATGGCCACATAGTATAGAGAAAAATAACCTGGGGTAAGAAATAGGAAAAGTAATTGTTTGTGGGTTGGAGTGGCCATTGTGTTCAGGATTGTTATGGAGGACCTCACCAATGAGGTGACATTTGAGTTGGCATCTCATCGGGGTGATGGCTTTACTCTAACTTTGGATTGCACTGCCAACTTTGCTGTGATGCCATGCTGGAGGGATATTTTCATTAATAACTGTGGCAGTTATACATGTTTCCATACATAATACTTGATATTATGTCAAATAAGATAACATGCCTTGAATGGAGTAACCACCTACCAACTACCATATTTCCCAGAGCAGCTGCATCCCCCACATTTTTAGAAGAACTCCATTGACATGGAATGGAAAAACAGAACATAGGAAGTTGAGTGACATTTAAATTTGCCTGTCATGTAATATTTTATAAACCTAGCTTTCCCAGATCCCAACACGAAACAACACAAGGGTTAAAAAAACATGGTGTTTTGAAGGCAAGACATTATGATGGTTCTTCCAAAATTTCTTGCTTAACAAAGTCATTTTCATAAAGTGATAGTTTGTGTGAAGATATTTGAGAATATCAATCCCAACCTGTGGCTTGAGGAAAAATAACTGCCTACACATTAGTTTTATTTTACTGAGTTTCTGTGATACTGCATTTTGAGCTATTTGTACTTGAAAGGACTAGATAAGATTTTGACAAATCTTCCTAGTTCTAAGTTCAGGCTATGCTAGTCCAATGTTCTTTTTCTAGCTTCTTCCAAATGTCTTAAAATCCACCCTGATGCATTCTCTTTCAAATACCTATTTGCTAATCACCTGAGACGTTTGTCTATAGCAATGATGATGAACCTTTTGAGCTCGGTGTGTCAGCATTATGAAAAACCCTAACTTAATTCTGGTGCCGTATCACATATAGAAATTTTTTGATATTTGCAACCATAGTAAAACAAAGATTATATTTTTGATATTTATTTTATATATTTAAATGCCATTTAACAAAGAAAAATCAACCAAAAAAATGAGTTCGCGTGTCACCGCTGACACGCGTGTCATAGGTTCGCCATCACTGGTCTATAGCCTCTTTTCCATGTAAGTGAGTATCTCAGCAAGATTCACCTGTCTCCTAAGATGAAAGTTACTTTGGATGGACATCTTCTCCTGAGATAAGACCCTTCATTTTATTTTATCTCCTACTCAATGCAAATTTCATCTCAAACCATGCAATACTTTTTAGCTAATAGTTTGTTAAATTGAAAAATGATTACCATCTCATAAAATTTGCTGCATCCAGCATAGATAATACATTTAGGCAATTAACAAAGAAGCGAGATTTTTGTGAATATAATGCTAAGATAGTCCCTAGTTCTGATAAATATATTTCCATGGTCATTTTAACATTCTGGTTTCAAATATCTCATCAGTAAACAAGATGACTATCCATCAGTCCTCTACAGGCCAAGCAAAGAAATAGTTATAATTCCAGAGCAGTAGCAGTAAACACTTGCTTGTGGCCTTATTCCAATGTCAGCACTTCATTTTAATAACTGGATCTCTACTGTTCATTGTAAAATCCTTGAATGTACTTAACAACCTGCTTAGAGTATATTGAGCTTATGGAGATAACCAAATGAAGCCTGAAAATGTACTGTAAGTCAATTGTGCAGATTGTATGAGAGATAGATATTCATTCTAATTCAGGGCTGAACAGTAGCATGCAGACTATAAAGATGTGACTAGAACAGTGTTTAAGCAAGTACAGCCATGCCTGGTATCATTCTTCATCATTATCAAGCATCTCCCCTACTTAGTATATTTCTCTTAATTCTTGATTAGCAGCTGTCAGAGCTCTCCCTAGAATATGATCACACTAATGTGATAATTCAGGTAGAATTTTGCAGTTTGCAGAGCACTTTTCACATGTATCATCTTTTCAAGGCTCTCAACAATCCCAAGAAATGGGATCATTATGGTTGTTTCATGTATGAAGAAAGGGAGGTTAATTAAATTGACCCAAGGTGGCTAGTTGAGTGAGGATGAACGCCAATACAATGCATATTTGTTTGAATTTGGTTTTGTTCGGCTGTTAGCATACACTTCCCTTTCCCAGTTGATGGAGGCAAAAGTAGGCTATCACCATTGTGTATGATCCTGTGGGTCAGCAGGGCCCTAATCCCCCCTTCCCCGTCCCCCTGTGGAAATCATAGGACGTCAGATTTCTTTTTTCTAAATGCCTGTCAGCAAGGATGCTGCTCATTAACTGGGCTCAGTCAGTTTAATTTCTAGAACTTTGAATCTTGAGAAAAAGATGCAAAGGTGAAAGAATTATAAGATGCTTTTGTTAAATGGGCCTGGCCATGGCAACATTTGCAAGAGCCAACAGTACACATGGAGGCCCATCTGCTATAAAATTAAATATTTAAAAGTTATAAATCAATCTTACAAACTGTTTAATAATGTACATAATATATTTCTATTCTTATGCCTTGACAAATGTAATTTCCATAACCACCCAGGTGGCCAGGTTTGAATGTAGAATTCTCAGATCCCTTGGAGTTGCATGCTAGACTATGGAAGTTTAGGGAGCACCGACCTCTGGTGCTTGGCCCTCGTCTGCTGGCCCTCTTTCATTGCCTTTCTGCTCCTGGCTCTGTCCTGTTCTGGAAGGAGTTTTGTGCCTATACCATAGACACCATGGCCTGCAGATCCAAGCTCCATTCATATCCCTCAATAGAAAGCTACCCCCAATCCCCCTCCCTCATCTTCCATAGTCCTAGGCAACCACTTATCTTTCTGACTCTATAAATTCGCTTATTTGCAACACTTGCTATAAACGGAATCGCACAATATGTGGTCTTTTGTGATTGACTTCTTACATTTTGCATAATGGTTTTTAAAGGTTTATTTATGTTCTAACATGTATCATTCGTTTGTTTCCTTTTATTGCTGAATAATATTCTACAGTTTAGATATACCTCACTGATTTGTCCATTCATCAGATGAACATTTGGGCTGTTTCCACTTTGGGCTGTGATGAATAATGCTTCTGTGAACATTTGTGTACAGTGTTTGTGTGGACATGGTTTTAATTTCTCCTGGATACATATGTGGGAGTGAAATTGCTTGATTGTATGGTAAATCTGAGTTTAATCATGCCAGACTCTTCATTTTCCAAAGCAGTTGCATCATTTTACATTCCCACCAGCAGTATGTGAGGGTTCCAATTTTTCTATATCCTTGTCAATACATGGTATTATTTGTCTTTTCTATTATAACATCCTGGTGTGCATGAAGTGGTATCTCATTGTGGTTTTTATTTGCATTTCCTGATAGCAAATGCAGTTTCTATTTGTTTAATTAGCTCTTAAAAAGAAGCCCAGAAACATTCCAAGTGAAATATTAACTCCATTTCACAATATTTTATGTTGATGATTGATTTTCTTTAACGTTTTAAAAAAAAAATAATTCAACTTTATCCATAGTTGTGGTTTTGAAATAAATATTATGTTTCTAGTAGATTATGACATAACTAAGCATTATTCTACTTTCTTAAAAATGTAGGCATTAATTGTTTTCTGTCTGGGGTTTTCAAGATTTATCACTTACGGTTTTATCAGGGTCATGAATAAGCTTTGGACATTTTTTAATAATTAAAGAGCACTAGATATTCCTCAATTCAGAATGCTGTATTCTCTGATAGAAAAATTGATGAGATTTACCTTGAAAAACAGATCTTAGCCAATCAAGAATTTAGATTTATTATAGATTTTTTAAATTTTGTGTATTTTAATTTTTAAATTAAGAACATGGATTTTTACTGTGAATATTTGACTCAGCTCAAAGGAGGACATTCCTTTTGAAGCAATGGTGACATAATGTTAAATAAATCCAGTGAAATATATAATTACATGTTGCAAGTTAAATATTTTTGCAGAGAAAATAATTCTCTGAAATACTTAAAACATATATGTGAGTAAATGAGTAGCTTTATTTTATGACATAAAAAATGGTATCCAACCCTTGAGGTAACAAATCTTGATATGCTAGGACTTTGAGGAAAGGCTGAGGGGGAGAGGGTGAATTTACTTTCAGTACAAAATCCACATGCATATATTGTAGGTCTCCAATGGATTTGCAGAGAATTATGTTCTCAAATAGACAAAGGTGTGCAAACTGCTTTGAATAATGATAAAAAACAAACAAACAACCAGAGAGCAGTATCTCTAGGGTAAGCTAGAACAGGTGTGTCCCCAGCAAACTCAGAGGGTTCACAGGGCTTCTGGAAGAGTCAATCTGAATATTGATATAAATTCTAAGAAAGGATTCCCTATTGCATCAAGGACAAGACTGACTGAGATTAAGATCTAATCTCATGACTTCTGGAGAATGGGCTAAACTGATGACATGCAAAACTGACTCATAAAAATCCGAGAAAAGAACGGTTATGAAGAAGTGCTAAGATATCTCGTAGGGTTATTTTCTTTATCTTTGACCTTTGCTGCCTTGACTTGGTCACTATCTGGCAGCATGAGCTTGAGAAAATTCCTGCAAGCCAGATAGAGGTAGCTGCATCCCTGGCAGGATTATTGTGTGGATTACATGGGAAACTGCATGTACGAGAGCAGCTGTCCACTACAATCTTCTCATTGTGTCTATCATATAATAGGCACTCAAAAACAGTAGTAAAGAAAGTTCTTCTTCTGGGCCAAACACTTTTTAATATTGACTCCTATAATTTTCACATCAGCCCTAAGAAGGTATATAGTATTTTGAGGGGTGGGAGGCTTTGGGGATCCTTTCGGTGTTTTGTTTTGTTTTGTTTTTTCTTTTCCCACAAATGCGGCCCAGAAACTCAAGTGAGGAAAGGTTCAATGACTTGCCTACCAACAGAGTGAGCTAGAATATGAACCCAGGCAGAAGTTTTAAACATAATACTATTACTACGTTAGGTATACAGAGTCATAACACAAAATTTAGCCTATTTTAAGGGATAATTATTATTTTATACCAAAAAATTACAGTTAGTACCTTAAAATTATTTTGTGACTAATAATAAATCTAGGAAATAGACATTTAAAGAAAACAGGGTTATTTCATGGGTCTTGCAGTCATCCTTAGTAAGATGACCTCATGAAATGACATAATTTGTTTTCTATTCCCACAGGTCACATAATATGATTAGTATGGTGTTTGAGTCAATTAAATGATCTTGTACTTAACTCCAGGATTCTAAAGGCAGGTAATTTCATGACGCCAGCAAGTTCATCATCTAAAAGCCAAGAAGAGTCAACACACTGCTATGTTATAATTAAAGGTGTCTGTTATGACTCAATCACAGGATCTTTCAACCCCTCCTTAAGTGTGTTAATCACCACGACACTCTCTGAAAGCCACACCTGAGCGGGAGGAGAAGCCTCGCTTCATCACCCGATTGATTGGAGAAACACTACTCCTAGAACGGGACTGTGCCATTGACTGAGGCCGCTCTCCGCAACAGCCCGCTATTTCCAAGAGAGTAGACAGTTGAGGACTGCCATTGGCAACACTCTAAGAAGCTGAGGGAATATGTCCTTCAAAACTTAGGGGGACCTGTGCATAGTATAGCATTCACTTAATTTTTTTTTTTTTTACCTTCGAATCACGTATAGATGAGTCAGCTGTTAAGATAATAATTGCATTATTATCTTTTTATTATCTTAACAGCTTAAGTTGAGGATGAACATGGAAATCTCCTGTAATAGAAAATCGGAAGATGGAAGAATATTTTGCACCTGGTAAATTATTTGCATCCTGAATTAATTCCTCATCATTTTTCTTTGATTGCATTTAAATATATATGGTCCTCTCATTATATCAGATAGAGATCAGTTCCTAGCATCAAATAATGGACAGATGCATAAAGAGTTGTGACTAAAAGCGAGTATGGGATGAAGTGGGCAGGTCCAGCGCATGAAAAGCAGAAAGGACTCTGAGGCATGTTTGAAGCTACAGACTAGAACTAGATGGACCATTGTAATTTAATCATCATGCTAATGTGGACAGAGTCGCAGGTTTTTGGGTGATCAGTGTTCAGACTCCAGGGTGATGTACAAACCTCGTGTAGATTCGTGGAATCGCTTGAATTCCTGAGTTGCCATTTAGTCCGTTCTGCCTGCAATGAGCTATTCGATAGTTTTGCAACAGCCTGGATGAGTTACTGCAGTTGCAGAAATATTTCCATTAACTCCCTGTGAGTAATTTATGCGGTGAATGAATCTGGCTGGCTTTTATCAAAGCCCCAATCAAAATAGGAAGCATAACTGTTGTTTTACAAACCAAGTGCTCTAGAGTTGGAGAAACTGACATTGTTTTACCTGTAGTTATATTAATTTCTTGAGTTTTACTATTATTACCGCAATTTCTTTTTAGCAGAACAGGTTGGCAGACAATGTTACTGAAGCTGGATATTATTTCAGCAGAGCCATTAAGTTTCTTTTGATACCATTTTTAGCTCAAAAGATATCACTGTCCTTTCAAGAATTCTTTGTTCAATAGGTTTTCTTTTTAAAAATATATGAATAACACTAGCGATTCCTCAAAGCTCCTTTAGTCCAAAGTATTCAATATCTGTTTTACTTTAAAGCAGAAATTTTTAGTAAGGTATGTAACAATCCATAACTAGTACATTTATAATAAAATTATCAGAAAGGCTTTAACGAATAATACAATTAACAATCGTGGTATTTTTTTCCTATAAGAATTCTTATCATGACCATTTTAATTTTAGTAACACTGACAGTGCCATTCTTTAAAAATAAGAAAAGTATTTCTAAAGTATCAAAATGTACCATTTTCTTTATGTATTGCTAAAAACCTCTATAATATAAATTCTAGTTATGAAAACATCTCAAGCTTAAAGTATTTTCTACTGTAAAAGCAAAGCTACACAAGGTCTTTCCAATCCAGTTAACACCGCAGCCCAGGTTGTCATCTGATCAAGAACGGATTCCATTAATGAGACACCGCCCCTCAGGAAATGCCCACAAGGTGCACTGAACCAGGAAAGACTGGGCTGGGACACAGCATAGAGCTGTCCTCTTCACTTTTCTTGAAAGTAACTTTTGTTGATAGTGAGCAACTGTATGGTCATCCTGGGAAAAATGCGGAGTGAGTGGAAAAGTGACAAATAAAGAATATCTTGTTAAGAATTTGAGCCCTGGCTGGTTAGAGCATAAGACTGCGGACCAAAGGGTCTTGGGTTCGATTCCCGGTCAAGAGCATACACCTCAGATGCTATCTGGATCAGGATAAAAGTTCTTTGAATTATTTTATAGTTAAATAATTGGTGTTATATTATTTTGATGAAACAAGGCAATAGAAATTAGTAATTGATAAAATTTACTTTACAAAGATTATTTTTAAAATGATGGTGATTAGCGTCCGTCATCTTCAATACAAATGTTTAAAGAGAAATAGAAAATGTAGATCAGAGGGGAAACTTCCTGGTCAAGGGAAGTTTATTACTGAATTTCATTTGGGTTTCACAGATGTATGTTAATAGATTAAGTATTTATCTAGATTAGATGAATATCCCAATTTAAGATCACATGGGCAGAAGTAACACATTTAGATTTGCATGGATAATTACGTAAATAGATGTAAATGTAAATTTGAAGCTTATCTAAGCTCACTGAAATCTTTAAGAATTATTTTAAAATTTTGGAATTAAGATGGGCCTCAGAGATTAGCTAGGCACTAAAATATAGAAAGGTAGAACTCCTAAAGCATCTAAGATATCATAAAACCCTCAGGTTTAGATGAGGAAATTAAAGTTCAGGGAGTCTAAAATAAATTTGTTTGAGATTTCTCTGGTTTCAATCAAAATTGGCATTAAAATTGCACATTGCAATTTCTATCATTATTCCACATATAATGAAAAGAGTGGACCCAGATAGAGTTTTGACTTTCAATCCTTATCAGTTTCATAAATATGCTCTCATTCATTGAATTCCACACTCTTAGGCATAGTTATTCTGTTAGTCCAGAAACCACTGTTAGTTCCATCCATTTAAACATTCAGCTTCCTGGGGATTGTGTGGTTTCGAATGATTTAGTCTGCTTCTGAAGACTAACTTCAGTCTGAATTTAATCTTGGGGATTTAATGCCATAAATCAATGGAAAACCGTGGATATTTAAATGTTTGCCTTAGAAAGCAGTATTTCCAGTGTCAGCTTTCAGATGGCTCCTTTTAGATATAAACTGTTGTGTGTTTTTTTTAATGCTTTCTGTTTGACTTGACTTTTATTTTAATTGTTTGTTTTTGAGTACTTAGTTTTAGGAAAGAAATATCTGGCATAATTTTCTTTGAGAAATATGTTATTAAAACCTCATAAAATGCTAATAGTTGAGAAGGAGGGCAATTGGAATTGATTGGAAGGAGGAGGCACAGCTGCCTGGAGTAATGTCAACTATATTTAACGTAAGTGATATACTGGGTTAAACAGAAGGGTTACCATCACTTCAGTTTCTCCATGAACCCTTTATCAGTCACAGGCAAGTTGGTGAAAGTGACAGCAGTTGGGCAATCTGTGATTCAAAGTGCCACAGACAAGAGAGGATGTAATTTTCTGGTCTTTATTACTGAGATCAATAAGCAAATTGTAGAGGAGGCCATGCATGTCTGCAATAATGAAACCAAGGTGCCAGAACCCATTTTCTCTCTTCCTTCTATCTAGTTCACAAAGGACCCCGAGAAAGCTGGGATTTGAAAATAAATAAATAAAAGCAAACCAGCCCCAGCGGTTACTTACTTTAGGTGATGTGCACTGCACCCCACTTGAGTTGTGTGACAGAAAAGTGCATAATAAGAGGCCATTACTTTTCGAAGGTCAAAAACAATGAATAGTGAAGGCAATAGAGAAAATGTATAAGATGTGAGAGTAAGTGTGTCTGTGTAGGGGGTTGAGTGCTGAGGATGGGAGGAGCACAGGGGAGACATATTTCATCAAATACGGCATAAACTAGACGCTGAATTATTATGCTTAAATCCTTTTTTTCCAAACCAAGTCACCACATGCTGACAATACTGCACATTTTTGCTTCATAAATTATGTAGCAGAAATGCTTTGCACATAAATCATATTTTGTTAAACTAAGCTCCAAGTGGGTACATGTAACTTACTTTAAGTTCAATTTTAACTGTTTTTCCCCCCTTTGGAATGATTTAAAAAAATTTTTTTTTTATCACAATCTATTTCTTAGTGCTTGAATTTCAAATTGGAGTTACCAGTTACCTAACACGTTTTCATGAACAATTCTTAAGGAAGTAAGAATTGTTCTTAATTTAAGGAGCATTAAACACATCAACTCTCAAGTTAAGCGAGAAAATATTTTGAAAGTGTATTATATTTCTTTCAAATGACTTGATGTTGCATGAATATGGATTTTAAAGCAATTATTAACACCATTTACTTTAATCACAATGTTTTGTCTAATATTATTTATACAACAAGATGTGAATCTGCTCACATGCCCATCTATGGGGGTCAGTGGTATAATTCTAGTGTGATTTTAATATGGTAACAGCGTGGACAAAGTGTCTGTGTGATAATACTTCCTAGAGAGAAAAGCCAAGCCTGGCCTGCATGGCTCAATGGTTGAGTGTAGACCTATGAACCAGGAGGTCATGGTTCGAATCCCCGTCAGGGCACATGCCCGGGTTGTGGGCTCCTTCTCCGGAGTTGGGGTGTGCAGGAGGCAGCCAATCAATGATGGAGTTGGGGTGTGCAAGGAGGCAGCCAATCAATGATTCTTTCTCATCACTGATGTTTCTATCTCTCCCTCCCTCCCTCCCTCCCTCCCTCCCTCTTCTTTCCTCTCTGAAATCAATAAAAATATTTAAAAAGAGAAAAAATCAAGTTGTCCAGACCAAAAAGTTGAGAGTAAGTTTGCACTCCAAAATTTTTTTCTTTTACCTCAAAGAGTCTAGTGAGGAGCACAGGTTGTTACATTGTCAACAAGGCAATATCCATGAAATCTGCATTTAAAGTTGGAAGAGACGTTTGACATGATAGCCTGGCCATGTTCCCTTGCTGTTGAAGAAACAAAGGTGGAGAAAAGTAAAATGCTTAATTCCAGGTCACAAAGCTGCTCTAGAACTCAGGCCCCCAATTCTCTCCTTTTAATGGGTGGAACAGCATGTGAGGATTCAGACAGAACTGGACTTGAATGTTAGCTGTGAGACGTTAGACACAAGTTACCTGACTTCTCTGGGCCACATTGCCCTCATCAGTGATCAAAGATGGAGATAGTAGTTTCTATAATTTGTTTGATGCAAGAATGAGAAATGTGCATAAAAGGCCTAATACAGGGCCCAATGCATGCCACTTGCTTCAGAAGCGGCAGCTATGGCACATAGCTTTGATGTAAACTTGATGAGAGGAAAAGAAATGCCTGCCTGTGTTTGGCTTTTATCTTAGCTACTTAATTTAAAACCATTACCGTATTTGCCGGCATATAAGACGACTGGGCGTATAAGACGACCCCCTAACATTTCCACTCAAAATACAGAGTTTGTTATATACTCGCCGTATAAGACTACCCCCTCTTCCGCACACCTTCCACACACCAAATAAAAGGTAAAACGATATCAGATTTGATTTTAACATTTTAATTTATATTCAAATGCTTATGACATGCAGGAAAACTGTCACAAGGCTGTATGTAATCAAACATATACATAAAACAGTGCAAGTTTATTACCGGTAAACATACCGGTAATTCACTAAAGAAAACACACTCTATAGACTGGTACCGTAGATGCTTCTCAGGAACACAGGCAAGCAGCCCACAACCTAGAGGGACTGTCAATGATAGAAGTAAGATAACAAATAGAGGTAGAGAGCAAGTGCCGGGCAAGTCCCTAGCAA